>NC_025995.2:15519374-15621874 GCF_000442705.2 Elaeis guineensis
TACATGAAATGTGATTTTTTTTAAAATGATATTTAATTTTATTTATCTATTACATTATATATATTTTAAAAATAATTAAAAATTTATATTTTTTATATAGCATATATTATAAGTTATCTGATAAATTTTTGATATATATAATTTTTATTTTGATATATATAATTGAGCAAACTTACTCAGATGGCCAGGAGAAACTATCAAAGATGGCACGGTGTAAATCTCCTGACTAGATTAACTCGGATTTGGACGGTTCTAAACTTAGTGAGGGCAACTTATTTACTGTATTGGTGAAATATCTGTAACTTGGCTCGGTCCAATGTCTTGGCCCAATCAGATTTTCTTGGCCCAATCAAATTTCTGGCCCCGTCTGGGCTTATGGTGGTGAATTAGGATGTTATTCAATTAGTTATGGGCTGAGCATGGAAGCAAACGGCCCATAATCAAGTGAAAAGGGCCAGATCACCATGGTTGGGGTCGAATGTTAAAAAACTGGTGTTGGTCCAATTAGCAGCACTTTTGTAGTAGGCCCAAATGCTATCTTAACTGTGCAATTTGAAACAGAAAGATATCCAAATTTTTTGATGATAATCAAGTTTAGAACACATGACGATGGGAATTTTGACACATGATGGATGGAGGCTGATGCCTCCATTTTAATATATAATTATATATTTATCAATATATATCATAATGTATTGTATTAGTTTCACGCCTTGTCAACCCAAAGTTGATAGAGTTAGATTTTTTTAAGCTTGATTAGAAATTGATTTCGTGCTTATGAACTAAGTTCAACTTTGAATCAGAATTCGTTCAAATTGAGCTTAGTTCAAGCTTGATTTGAGCTACTCGAGCTCCTCAAACAACTATCATGCCATATAGTAAAACTAAATTTTGGTTTCCATCTTATATAAATTTAATATTTTGAGTGGACTCATTTGTATACTTATTGAGCTTGTAGGTATCAAACTCATTATCCTTGGGTAGTCCATAAAATTCACCGGTTGGTTCCTTCTCTCATCAAGAAAGAGATCTTAGTTTCAAACTTAAATTCAAGATTAAACCATTTTATTTTCATATATGCTAACAAGATGGCTGCACTACGCTGCAGTTTTTTTGATAGGTTAAACAAAAAAATAAAACAAGCAGTATTTGGTTGATAAGATGCATACATATACATACATACATATATACACATATGTGTGTGTATGTGTGTGTGTGGATACTACCGTATCACTCATCACTAGCGTGGGACCTGTGCTGTGCAACAGAGCTGAAGAAATATAGATTAAATAATCTGGATACTATAAATCATTTTTAAACTGAAAAGTTGTGGGATTATAATTATGACTTAGAAATCTACCTGAATGTTAATATTCCTCGGATATCGGCTTTTTTATCATGCTGTAAAAATGAAAAATATATATTGAAGTACCATTTTTATGGAATTATCAATATATACCACTTTATGACAAAAATATCACTAATAATATGAAAAAATCACCAAAGTTAAATCACCTGGTGTGGATTTATTTATTTATTTTTGTAGTGATATGTAATATGTGATAGTTTTTAAAATTAAATCAAATAATTTATACAAAAATCTGGCAAAAAACATATATGTAGTTAAGAAGCCATATATAATATCATATTTAATCATAAATCAATCTAATACATTACAAAACAAATTGGCCACCAAATTTACAAAGCCTAATGTAAAATTATATATATAAGCGATGTCTAATACAAAAACAACATTGTTATAATTACAGTTTAACCCACAAAAAATTCATTCATATACAAATATATATTATTTTAAAAATAAATAAAAATGTATCCAAATAAAAAAATTAAAAGGATCACAAAATATTTTCCACACAAAATACCAAATCGACTCAAACTATGAGGGCTAAATTTTTGGAACATAATCCCATTAATTCTCATGCAAATCTAGAGAGAAAAAAAAGATGGTTCCCTTTTTTTCACTAGTTGATTTATAAAAAAATGGTATGCAAATAGCTCGATAGAAAAAGCACTTTCTTTTGCATGCATCTGCTCCCTATATAAAATTTATGTGAACTTGCTGTATAGAAAACTATATAGGAATCACCCCATCAAAAATGAATCTATCTTCTATGCATGCATCCCCATAATTTGTCTATGTATAATCCCTTATAAAAAAATTTTGAAGATATCCTCACAATTATCCTTTTTTTTATTCTATACGCCCGATCCTATATTTTCTTATGTTGCATGCAAATCGGATTGTTACTGACTGATATGTATCATAATCCAGACCATTCAGCTAGCAACCCATGTTAAAATCTAAATCCTAATATCTCCCATCTTCCACCTCCCAATTCCACTATTCGACCTCTCCTTCTCTGATTTCTTCTCCCTTCCGCTTCTCTCCACCATCTCTCTCGCAATCGATTGTCCACCTTGCTACCATTTTTCTCTCCCTCTTTCTCTCTGTCTTCTCCCTCTCCCACCTAAGTCCCATAGTCGGCTATATCTCTCGTCATCTCCCTTCCCTTCACTTTTCTCCCTCTACCCCCTCTCCAGCATTCAGCTAGCCACTCCATCCACCTCATCACAAATCTTCTCTCTCCCTTTTTTTCTCTATTTTTTTCCTCTCCTACTCAACTCTCTAGTCTCATGGTTGGCCATATTTCCCCTGATCTCCCTTTCCTTCACTTTTCTTCCCCCCCAACCCATTCCATCATTCGACGATTCCTTCAATTCTCTCCTCCCTTCACTTCTCTTCCCCGTCTTCCTCACCTCCAGCGGTCCACCTCCCCATAAATCTTCTCTCTCTCTTTCTCTCTCCATCTTCTTCGATCTTGATCTCTGATGTCCATCTCCGCTTTAGATCATTTTCGAAAAGCTAAGCTATGGATCTTAATCAAATGCATAGGTAAGTTTTTAGATATTTTTTTTAAATTTTTTTCATCCTTTTTTCTATCCTTACTAATTTTCTTTAGTTTCTTTCCTTTTATGCTCATCTTCTCCACCACAATCTCCTCTGTTATTTAAATACTAACCGTAACTCTAATCCCAACCCCAACCCAACCTCATCCTAATTCTAACTCCAACCTAATCCAATCCTAACTCTAACCCACTCACTAGGACGAAAAATAGATTGGATATGGAACAGATAGTGGTATGTTCATATTTGTGTTCATATTTGTATTCATATTTTTTAATGAATATAGATATAAATATAGATATTAAATGGATATCAAAATTAATATCCATATTTGTTCTAAATAGATATGGATATGAATCAGATATCAAATATATCCATATTTGTTATAAATAGATATAGATATGAATTAGATATCAAGCATATCCATATTTGTTATAAACAGATATAGATATGAATTAAATATTAAGCATTGTATTTATTATAAATGGATACAGATACAAGTCAGATATTAAGCATATCCATATTTATCCAGATACGAATATAAATTAGATATTATTTTAGATATTAATCAAATTTCAAATAAAATTCAAATAATAAAAACTAGATATAATGATATGATCATAGAGAATCTAAGATAATCATAATCATAATTCAAGATAATCATAATTATATGCAAGAAACATAATTATGATCCAAAGCTCTATTGAAAGCAAAAAGTAGATCATATAAATCTAAAATATTCAGAAATAGAGATAATATGTACCTTATATTAAGAATCCAAATGGTGACCAACACTCTCTTTAGTTAATATAAATGTATGTTTATCCATACTCATAATAAAAGTATCTAAATACAAATAAAAAAAATAAAAAAATTAATTATGAGGCATCAATATTCCAAAACAATAATATTCAAATATATATATATATATACTTACTTTCTTAATAGAGCTCCTATATTTCGACTTTATCATAATAAGAACCATAGTATTGTTTTAGATCCATAACATCCAATTATTAAAAGAGCAAGAATTCAAATGATAAATGATTCAAATAAGTAGCATAATCTACATAAGATAAATGATATAAAAGTAAAGATTTAAATGCATAAATAGTTTCAAAAATACAACCATCATCCACCATAGTTAATCTCATTCAAAGATAAATATCTATATCCCCATAAACTCAAATATCTTTAGAAAAGTTTCATAAACTATCAAGTAAAATAGTTCATTTTAGTTGAATAATATTATGTGACAGTCTTCAATACATCAATCAACAATTATCTTGAAATAAAAATGATGATATTAGTATATAAATAAAAATAATAACTAATTTTTTTAAAACTATATGTTATATTCATTTATTTAATTATAATATATAAATTGATGTTGATTTGTTTGAGTCTTCAATAGAGATAGAATAGCTACCTTATGCAATAGGAGAATCGAGATCATGAACAACAGAAGTAATAAGATTTAAAATAAAATAAAAAAATAATTAGTAAAATTTTATAAATAAGTTAAGCTTAATAAAAATATTATATAAAAATAATAAGTTATCTTTTTTCTCATATTTTAGCCAATCTTGAAAATAAATCACAACTTTAACAATATCAGGATTTAATAAATTTCAGAATACATCAATCACTCATCCACCTGCACTAAATATTGATTCTGAAGCTATAGTAGATACTGATATTGCCAAAATATCTTTTGTAATATGAGACAAGATAGGACACTTTGGATTATCAGATTTCTATCGGTCTAAAATATCAAAAACATCACCTTCAACCCATGACCAAATAGGCTCCTCCATGTATATATCCAAATCTGTTCTAATTTGTTACTGCTATGTATTTTTCTTCATAAATTATGCAAATCTTCTTTTTCTTCATTCCATCTCATGATTGAACTCATCTGCTATCCCTCAATGAGCCAATATCATAAGTAGAATAAAGGAGGAAGAAAATTTTCTTTCATACTCACTATAAAGCTTTCAAATGATATTATGAACATTATTGATCTCTTTTTCTTTATTTAAATAATAGAATTTAGGAGTAATAAAATTCTACTATCTTGATTTTATAATGAGGATCTAGAAATGAGCCTATTGCTAGCATAAGATTTGATTATTGTCAATATTTATCAAATTTCTCATTCATTGATAATGCCATAAGGAGAAAAAGTTAATTCTTAGGATCTATGTACCAAAATTCAATTTGCAATTAAATTTTATAAATTTTTTTAAAAAAGAGATTTACAGTTGAATATGTTGTGCTTAAAAGGAGTTTGATGATGTTATAGAAGCTTTTTAAAGCTTGATAAAATATTTTTACCTTTTTCTATCACTCATGTGTTGGACACATATCGAATTTATATCGATCAATACACTACACTCTCTTGAAAGCCTCCTTATAATAACAAGCATTCTTAAGTATTATATACATAGAGTTCTACCATGTAGAAATATCAAGTGACAAATCCATGCATGTCTCCAAATTACATTCTTTAGCCCTCTTTTCAAGCTCCTCTAATTATAGTGGAGAGCTTCAAACAATCTTCACCATTTCTTAAATATTGTTAGTTATCATATTAATTTTTTTTTAGTCTATCTTGTACAACTAAATTAATAATATATATGTATCGCATATCTCACACGAAAGAACTGACTATTACATACAAGTGCTATTTGAAGTCTTTCCATAATTTCTCAATTATAAACATCATTGACATGATCATTGTTCAATATTAATACAAATAACTTATGATCAATATTTCAATATATCATATTTTTAATAAATATATTACACAAATTGACTCTCGCATGTCTTCCTCTCATATGCATCAAGTTAATTATTTTTTTTTTTAAATTCCAATCATCATTTTATTGCTGTCACACACAAATAAAACTTATTTTGTCTAAAAGTCTATAGATCTATAGTTGTACTTATCCAATAAGAAAATAGACCAAATATATCATAGACTTTTTTTCTCTAAATATGCCTCCATAATCCTCTTTCTAAGAGTTATGAGACTTTTTAATGTGAAAGATGATCTTAAAAATTTAATAAATTCAATAAATTTATCATGCTCAACTATAGATATAGATATTCATGTATAATAAATATTTGTATAAATTTCTTACGGCTAACTTTTTCATCATATATATATATCATTCTCTTTTTTCAATGAAGCTTGCAATATTTGTTGGCTTTTAGCGATAGCATTCTTCAAAAATGGATGACACTTATCAAGATAATTTTGTAAATGTATTGTCCCTGGCTACTGGCTTCATTAAATATTCTTTTGCAATGATTATATCTTGCCTTTTCTTTTTTAATAATTTTTTCATCTACTTCTTTTTATAATTTATACTTTATAAAATCATCTCAAATTTTAGATGTTAGCTTTTTCTTTTTTTTTATCTCTCTATTTAATTTGTAGGCTCAACCGATTTACTATTTACATCTTCAATTATCCCACTAGAAGACATGATGTATAATAACTGCATGCATTAAAAATACAAAAAATTTATCTTATGCATATAGTTGTGATCAAACAAAGCAAAGAGTAATTTTTAGAAAAAGATTAAAATATCTATGTATAAGTTTTTAACTAATAAAATATAATAAATTATGTAATTCTAAGAAGAACACAAAGTACATATGACACATTAACAAAAACCATAAAACACAAGGACAAATCTAATATATATTTTTTTGGATTCTTGTCTTGTTTTTGAATTCACCAACGGGCTCTTTCACTGTGTACTCCAAGCAATATCATTTTAGAACAGCCAATATGAATGGTTGAACTAAGATATGGGAACATGTAGAAAACCCTTTGTAACAATATTAAAATAATAACATCAAACAATATTATTGTTATGCAATAAGAGGTCTCTAATACAACTAAGCTGCGAGCAAGGAAAGCATCTTCATGCACATGTAAACCATATTAATACAACTAAGCTGCTAACATTAATGAAATTTAAGCTCAAAATATTTGGTTAGAAGGGGATTCAACTAAGGTGATAAGATGGATTAGAGATGGTATGAATGCAATGCAAGAACTACCTATACTCAAAGATATTAGGAAATAGGAAGAAACTAAAAAAATTACTCATGTTTCTCATGTGTTCTTTGAAATCGATATGGCACCAAAATCTTTTCATAGAGGTTGATTTGTTCTGATCTTTCCTGTTCTATACATTGTTCGTGGATTTACCGGGCTATTGGTTCTCTCATTACTTTGCTGACAACATTCTTGGTTGTATGCAAAGTGGAAGGTCAATATATGCTTCATTCTACACCTAATTATCCAGAACAATGTTGTTCAACTTTTTTGTTTCGGCACTCTTATGTTACTCATTATAGGTTATATGCAGCTTCTTTATTTATATCTGCATCTATTGTAAAAATCATGCAAAATCTTCGGATGGAGGCCACCTATCTCTATTTCAGATTTTTGGCTTATCTTATTACTCATACTACCGCACACCTTTTGTTCAGTTACAAACTTTACTCTCAGCGTATTAGCTACAACTTAGTTTGTTGTGGATGAGTAAACATTCAATAGAATATTGGATCATGCTTCACCAGATATTTGCATCATGTACACTTTGCCAAAATTAATGCATTGGGTCTAAGATGTGTCAAAATTGGAAAAAAAAAAATCTATAACTTGCATCTTGTTTTACATATTATGATATATGAAGAAGATTCAACAGCCAGCTAAAGATGCAAATATAAGGTGCATCAAAACCTTTTGACTTGTACAATGATAGTGTGTTTTGGGTGCTTTGACAGATATCATAAATTGCCAACTTAAAAATATCGTGTGTAAACCCAATCTCAAATGCGTATATGTGTGTATGTAAGATAGCCTACTATTCACCAATAAATTGACTAATTTTATGTGGACGATTGAAATCTAGTTATGCATCAAGGAAAAACTTTAAAAGAAATCGGGAAAAGCCTTGAGATCTGGGGATGATACTTGTTGTGTCAAATGAAAAACAAATCTAACAAACTTTTGTTCTAGCCACTGGTTGGAAAGGATACTCGTTACTGGATGCCTGTCAGAAAGGAATCTTGTCATCGAAAGCCAATCAAAAAGTACTACTACAAAATGAGGCTACGACAGCAGTTTACAATCGCTACCGTAGTCTAAAAAATCGCTGTCATAGCCTACGATAGTGGTTAGACAATCGCTACTACTGTGGCCATCGCCATAGGTCTATAACAACGATTATTGCAGCAGTTGGGTCAATCGCTACCATAGACAAGGTATGGCAGCAGTTCTGTAACTGCTGCTGTAGAAAAATTATCGCAGCGGTTGTCCAACCGCTGCCATAGTTTCTATGGCAGTAGTTGGCAGTGGTTGGACAACCGCTGCCATAGAAGCTATGGCAGCAGCGGTTGTCCAACCACTGCTATAGCAAAGCTATTGAGCGGTTGTCCAACCGCGATCGTATTAGCTATAGCAGTGGTTATCTAAGTGCAGCCATATGGCAGGGACTAGAGAGATCGGTCGGTGGACTGGCTGTCGGTGGCAGCTGGCAATGGCGGGGCCTGACTGCGCGATGCAGCGGCCGTGGCAGAGGATGGTGAGGCAGGGGGTGGTGGCGCGACCGCGGCTTGTGGCGGCACAGCCGCGGTGGTGACGGTGGATGGCGGGGCCGCAGTGGAGCCACAGCACGGCCGCAGGGTTCGGATAGAGAGAGAGAGATCGCAAAATGCTTAAGCCCAAACTGTTGCTAATTGACTATTTAAGTCATTATATACAGGTCATTCATTTTTTCTACAATCGATGTGGGATTATTACAATCAACCATATATTAGACCTATCGTAGCGGTTATAGGTAACCACTGCCATAGGCTGATCAATGGCAGCGATTATCGGTAACCGCTACCGTAGGTCATCTATGGCGGCAGTTGGTGATAACCGTTGCCATAGATAGAAATATGGCAGCGACTATACCTAACCACTGCCATAAGTTTGAGATATGACAGCCATTAGTAAACCACTGACATAGACCTATCGCAGTGATTATTATGCAATAATAACCGCTATTATAGAGGCAGAATATAATTTTTTTCATATTTTTCTCTGAATATGATATAATTTTAAAATTTAAAATTCATCTTCACCATTCATTATCTAAATAATTATCGTTAGAGTGTTATCACAAAAGACCGCCTCGATCCGGTAGCCCTAGGTATGTCGATTGTTAAAATTTGATTTCGACGGTTACAAATAGTCGCATGATGATCTGATAGATAGAGATCACCAATGGATCTAAAAACTTTCAATGACGATGTCAGTAATATTTGTATTATACTATCAAAATTTTACTTCAATCAGATATCATCATCATGGTCAATTTAGCATGGAATGATTTAGGCCGTTAAATGAAAAATAAGTGATCAAAAGGCCAAACGGCGTTTGATTATAAGACGATTTTTTAGATAAATAATTTTTATCACTACTTTGATTATTTATATGGTGGTAATCATAAAATTCAAACCGCGTGTATATGAATGGTCTAAAACTATATGTCTCTTGATTCTCATTCTTAAAGTCCTTAAGTAATTATACTTGTGCTTTTATAAGATCTGCTTAATGTGGATGGTTCATATATATGTGGTTCAAATTTTATGATCATCACTGTATAAATAATTAAAATAGTAGCAAAGATCATTTATGTAAAAAATCATCTTAATCGGATGTAATTTGATCTTTTGATTACTCATTTTTTTATTTAACGGTTGAAATTATCCCGTGCTAAATAGATCATGATAATGATGTCCGATTAAAGTGAAATTTTGATAGTATAATATAAATATCATCAAGATCATCATTGCATATTTTCGGACCCATCAATGGTCTCTATCTATCAGATCATCATGCGGTTGTTCGTGATCGTCGAAATCAAATTTTAATGATCGACAAACTTAGGACTGTGGGATCGAGACGGTCTTTTGTGATGATACTCTAACGATAATTATTTAGATAATAAACAGTGAAGATAGACTTTAAATTTTAAAATTATAGCATATTTAGAGAAAAATAGAAAAAATTTATATTTTGCCTCTATAGCAGTAGTTGAAGAATAACCGCTGCTATAGGATCTATAGTAGCGGTTGCGCAACCGCATATTGTAACACGATTCCATCGCTGCCATATCTTGAACTTATGGCAGCGACTAGATAGAACCGCTGCCATAGCTCGAATCTATGACAGCGGTTATCGCTAACCGCTTCCATAGGTTAGACCTATGATAGTGATCACCAATAACTACTGCCATAGGCTACCTATGGCAGTGGTTACTATAATTGCTGCTATAGATCCAATATATGGCAGCGGTTCACTAACCACTGCCATAGATACTACGGCAGTGGTTTTGGAACCGCTGCCGTAGTAAGAGCTGGCATTGCCCCTTATTGTAGTAGTGAAGCCAAGAAGAACCCTTGCTGTCAAATACTAGTTGGGATTTGGAAACAATGCTTGTCATCAAACATTGACTAGAAAAGAGACTGGTTATCAGTCACCTGTCGAGAAGGATGCTGATCACTGACTGTCGGTCGTTGGTCGGGATTCCTTATGGTGGTGTAGGGAGGAGGAAAACAAAACACTAGCCATCAGGATGGGGAAAAAAAGACTCAAAGTCAAAGAGCGGAAAGGCTGAAGGAGGGAATATCGTGATGGGAAGGAAAGTTACGAGATTATTTAGTAACAGGTTTCGGATTCACGAATGTAAATAGCAGAGCAGAAGATATCATTATATCATGCAGATATCCGGATCTGAATTTGAAAAAATGAGCAAAATCCATATCTGAATCTGTATCTAGGTATTTTTCTGTCTATGTATCCACATCTGATCGGAGTTAACAAAGTATGTCCAAATCTAACCTAAATTGGATGCAGATACGGATACAATTGGATAAAATCTAACCCATTTTCAATGCTACCACTCATCCAATTTTATTGCCCATTAACCCAATACCCAACTGTCTAACCCAACAATCCAAACTCATTAACATGCACTCGAGACCTGTTAACCCACAAACCATTATCGCGTCCTCATTAACTCACATCCTTAAACCCACATCCATCAACCCACACCCAATAACTTATATTCACTAACATAAATCTGTTAACCTAAACCCCATAGTTGCATGATTCAAACGCCTTAATCTGTTAACATGTTTATGATATTTTTGATTTGATTTTTTTCTCTTTTCCTCTCCTATTTCCCTTCAACCTGAATCCAGATCCTTTATTCCCGGTCCTTTTTCTTTGTTCCCCTCTTTCCCTCCAACCTGAACCTGGATCACACCATTTTTTTTACATTTTCCTTTTCTTTTTTTTTTTTCTTTGGAGCGGAAAGCTGTTGCGTGTGAAGCAGCAACTCGCTCAACATATCCCTCAAATAATGTGCTTAATTGGATGTGGAAGACATGTGGAATCCAGGTTGCAATCTCCCATGCAACTAATGAGAAAATCATGTTTGCTCATATGATGTTATAGGGGATTGGATGGTTGCACCCTCCAAGGCAGCAACCTCCAGCGCCCCCACCTCCAAAAAAAAAAAAAAAAAACTAATGAGAAACAAAAAAAAATATTTTCTTACCTTATGAACTGCTCCCACCGCTTTAGTTGCTATGCACAATGACCTTTATCCTCCCCCCATCCGGGCTGGCTCCATGCTCCTCAGATATGCATACCTCAGACTACCTTATACTCCGACTATACTATGCATGGCTCAATATAAAAAATCCAATCCCCATATAGAAAAGATCGGGAAGCAACCTTTCGGCCTTCTCATTCCTAACCTTTTCCCCGAGATCAGAGGGTATATCTTTTATTCAAACAAAATCATATAAATTGTCCTATTAACAATGGTTTTTCTTTTCCCATTCAAATGCCTCTTGATCATATTCCTCTCTCCTAGTAATAAGATAAGAGGCACCTGTGAACCATCCAGCCAACATCCTTTTCCCTTTTTTTTTTTTTTCTCTCCACAGGATCAAAAATGAGAAATGGCCACATGGACCACTGATGTGGCCAAGAAGCAGGAAATGTGGATTGTTGACGTGGTCCCTATCATCTGATCTGGCATGGAGATAAAGCACTCAACCAAGGGAAAAGACATGGTGCGGTCTAATACTTGGATTGAATGGGTTGCTGTGTTGGAATTAAACGAAAAAATATTCATTGCAACGGTGATACCACATCAAATTTGTTATAAATCAATAGTAGCCTTTATATTTTATCGATTATCGTATATTTCATTAATTTCTATGAATTATATCCTATACTACCTGGTGTATTTCACTCGTTCCCAACCGATGATTGGTTTGTTACAACGGTGACGTTGTATCACCGTTGCAGTGAATATTTTCTCAAATTAAATGTACTGACTATCTTTTTTTTTTTTCCTTTTTCCCTATGGCTACTTATTGTTTAAGACATCACTAATCAATCATAAAAAAACACAATCTAAAATTTCAACATGTGGTGTTTTTTTCTAAACAAATATAGCCAACCACAACTCTCCCTGAATACTATAGTACGAAGAGAAGTTCAAACTTTCTAGAATTGTGATATGTGCCATGAAAGGAGAGCACTGAACTCTCCCTTTCATGTATAGTATAGATATGGATTTGCTATTTATCATTTCTCCATGATTTGCCAACCAGACTAAACAAGGGGGTGACAATACTTAGAAGTTGAGAGAGAAGCATGCTCAAGAATTGCCATATATGCATAATAGATTATCTTATATATATTATTTTTCTAAGGTGCAATAGTTTAGCCCCTACACTTAAAGAAAAAATAATTCCAGATAATTAATTACCACTACGTAATGAGAAAATGATTAATAACAAAGGTATATTACTCATCAATAGAAAATATATTTTCAAAGGATTTTCATCTTGGAAAAGCTCTATATGAATGCATGATCCGGGAATTGAAAGAATAGCTTCCTTTAGGACTGAAGAGGAAGAAGATCCAGCATCAAAACTTTGTTGTGGATTAATTAATAATTCATTTTCTTGAAAAATTTTTGTCATCTTGAAACTAACTATATCAGCATTAAAATTTTGCATACCACATATAATCTGAAAAATATAAGCGGTAATAACTATTTTCTCATTAATAGTAGGAAAGTGAATTTATCAACTCTTATATCCACATAAGGTGTTAAGCATAGATACACCTATCAATCATGAAATTTATAATATAGGTTCTGTCGTCAACAGTTACATCAAGCCACAAGATTTATCTAACATAACAATAGATTTATCTATCGATGGTATTGATATATATATCGAGATTGAGTGAACCATATAATAATAATCCATTGGATGATGACTCAGTTGTTGCTATTGACAAAGTATCACAGACCAGAATAGATGGTAATGGAATGATAATTGAAAAATCTTTTGTTCATACTTTTGTGAGAGAAAATGATAGTGACTTGCTAGGTGATATTGAGGATGATTAAATATGCAAGTCATGAATTTTTGAGGAAGTGAATGAAAGAACTATAGCTGTTATTTGTTTTCTTACAATTACATTTCTAATAAATATTTATGTGGTAGTGAAGATGATACTTTTGTTGAGTTTAGCTTATCTTTCTTGTATGTTAATCAAGTAAATTCAATTTATCTATTTTTACTGTAATATCATATTTCAATTTATACATGATTCTTATCTTCTAATTCTAATATCGAACCATTTATTGATTTGACATCAAGTTTCTTTTCTTTTATACATGTTATTTAACATAAAATGTTGTTACAAGATACCTAAAGATATTCACTATGCCATTCAAATGTTTAGCTAAGATACCAGCATAATCTATGAGTAGTTATTTTAGCTAGCAATATAGTATTCTAGTAGAGCCCAACAATAGCCTACATCATTAATTTAATATATTGGCTAGCAACCATGCACGATAGACATACAATCAACAACCCTCTCAAAGTACTGATCATCAGCTCCGACCAAGTGCTACAGATCCATTGCACAAATAATAACCAATTGGTATAAATTTTAATATAAATTATGTTTTACTCAGATTCATAGTTTAAACTTATAAATATTAGCATCACTTATACTATCATTACATAATCTAACTGTTTGCATGTCTATATATGTGATATTGAATACAATCTATAGTTGATATAAAGAGAAAATGGGGGCCCAATGTTTTAGTCCCAGTGGGATAGGTGTTAGATGTATGTCCTAGAAGTCAATATGGCTGACACATTGTAATAAATCTAGGACATAATTTTGTACTTAATACATTAATATGATCAATAAAAGGATAAATTTATATTTCATTCAAGTATGATGTATCCTTGAATCATCCATAGAATTAGCTTTCGATACATATTCTCAAAGAGTTGAGAATTAGAGACATGTATTTAATTTTTAAATACTTTCGATCATAGGATCATCATGAGGATGGTGATCGATCCGGATAGACTGATGTACAGATCGCTTTCTTCGGAGTAGATGGATCTCTAGTTTATAGTATAGAGATACTGAATGATAAGTGCGGGTAGTTGTTAGAGAACAACTAGTACTGAGCGTGACCATACGAGAGATCACTTAAATTTTTATTCAATCATCAGTGATTGTCTCAATGTTGTAGTTGTGTGACTGATCCTTTGATCTGAGATGGCACTACTACTCGCAGTAAGGCTGCTGGAGTTTGATTAACACATAAACATAGGTCTCAATGAGCCCTTGTAGTGGATGTTGGCGACAGTTGATCCACTGTAGGAGTAAGATGCACATCAAGATGGGATCTATCGACCTCGATAGAGAGGAGTAGTTCTATGAGATTTGAGAGGCCAAATCTGAGAGTCTATGGCCACAGCAATGTGATTGATGAAAAAAAATTTCATAAAAATCATAATTAGACTTGAGCTGATCGAATCTATCATATGACTGATGTTGAGGTTTGATGATTTATCCATAACCTGCCATCTAGCCGAGACTCATGATAGAGGGACTGAATCACATGTTAACTACATCTAGAGGTTCATTTCGGTTCTACTGGGTTACCACTATGTACTGCTAGGTGTCACTGATGGATTGTGAGAGCTCACTAGGGTTGTTCTGAATTGACAATATTTGATGAGTTAGAGTGAAATTATTCCGACCCATTGAAAAGAGTTTCAATGATACTTTGATAAAGATTATTGTATATCTCACTATCAGATAGAATTGAATCTATGAGGTCACACAACAAAGAGATTAGGCCTAAAATTAGCAATTAGACTTATGAAATATCAATTGGGTTTAGAAAAATCCGATTGGATTCAAGGTAACCTTACTAGCACATGATTGGATCTAATTTTCTCTTTACATTTAGATTTTTTATTTGATAAGATAATTCAAACTTAATTATCTACTAATAACCTAAATGAATTAGATTTATTGGACTTCAATTGTTGGGTGTCTAAGATTTTGGATCATATGAATTAAGATTGCAAAATCCTAATTAATTTTCTTGATAGTTGTTCTTGGGTGCCGTCTTGATTTGATCAAGTTGGGCATGTCCCATGATTAGAGGGCCGATGGATCTCATATAGGGCATCCCTTGAGTGTATTTTGGGGTGTGTTAACGTGGGTGTAAGGGTTCTAATTGTTGGTGCCTAATAAGTTTCCTAAGAAAACTCAAATAACTTAAGTTCTTAGGAAACCTAATGCAAGTAAGACTTGTATTATGTGATTGAATAGGATTCAATCATTTTGTCTATTTAAAGAGACCTCCCCTAAGGTCCTTAATCAATCAAATCCAGCACCCCATGCCTCTCTTAGAACCCCCCACGCCCTCTCTTCCTCTCCCTTTCTCTTCTCCCCTTGGACGTCCACACGTCCTAGCACTTGGGGCGTCCCTTCTTCATCATGCCCAAAGGCTGTTGGGCATCCACTTATTGCTGGTTCCTGGTGCTTGGCAATAGTGCAAGCAAGGGTAAAAAAGCAAAAGAAGAAGATCAAGAAAAGAGATCAAGAGTTGATCGCAATTCAAGCTTCGTTTAGATTCAACAGGCTGAATTTTCTTAGAGAAAAAAATTCAACTTAAAGAGGACTGTTCCAGGCTGATCCTAAGTGGATATTCATAGAGATAGGATATTTGTATGGCTAGAAGAAAATTTCTTTTCTTTCAGATCCAGATTTGAAAAAAGAGATTGTGATACAGGTATGTGATTTGATCACAAACTAAATTTCAGTATATGTTAATTTCAGCACATGAACTAGTTCCTTATGATTTTATATTTTTATGCATGCATGATTTAGATTAAAAATATTTTAATCTTATATTTTATTATAGTATTAAAAAAAATAAAATTTTGAAACCCACATGCATACTTCAAATATCAAATTCCAAAAGGGGTATCAGAGCCACGGGTTTCATATACATGAAATTGTCATACATATTTTGAAAGGAGTTTCAAAATCTGATTTTTCTTTGATACATGAGATGTGTAGATAAATTCTTTAAATCTAAAATTTAATTTTGAATTTGACTTTAGAACATATAGTTGATATGTGAAAGTATGCATAGATCTGAAGTTTGATCTAAAATAGTTTCTAGTTCATATTCACATGATATGTAGATGTATGCATAAATCTAAAATTTTATATGACCTGATTTATGATTTATATATAAGATATATAATTACATATTTAGGTCATAAAATTATTTTCAATATGATCTATGATTAGTATATGAGATATATGATATCATATTGTACATCTAAATTTTATTTAGATCTAAATCTTACATGCATGAGATATATGTTTGTATGTTAAATCTGAAAATTATTTTTATGATTTAAAATATACTTTCATGCAAAGAATTTAGATCTAAAATTTATGTTTGTGCATGAGAATTTTGATTATGAAAAAATAAAAAATCAGATCATATAATAGGATTGCATCTAGGATTTTTGATTTGACTCATATAGATCTAATTCGATTAAATAATTGATCAAATCAAGTCACGATTGATTAGGATTAGATTAATTAAGTTGATCAGATTAATTGAGTCCTGTATGTAGAATTGATTAACCTAAAGATTTAATTTGGCTCGATAGTTTGAGTCTGATTCGCTTGATAACCTATTTGGATCAATTGATCTATTGGTGTCTAAGATAAATAATTGAGACATGATTATTTAATTGATTCTGTTCGCTTATCTGATTAATTTATTGGTGTCTAAAGAAAGCAACGGGGGGACCCCCATCGATTTCACTTACCTGACTAATTTGGAAGATTGTGTCTTGAATAAGGTTGCTTAACGGTTTGGTTTAGCTCATGCCAATTAGATCGATCATATGATGACTGATTAGATGAGATTTAAATCTAAAATTTTCTCACAAATATTAAGTCCATAGATCTTCCACCATTATAGATGTGCGGGCATGTTACCGACGTTGATTGTTTTCGATTGGTCACAGTGGTTTAGTTGCATCGAAAATACGCAACCACTCTATTAGCAAGGAGTTACTCTAGGATAAGGATAAGATTGGGCCTAATAACTGTTAGGTGAGAGATCCAATGACGGTCTTATACTTGCTTGTAAACGATGGATCGAGCTTAACTAATGAGTGTGATCGATAACTGTTAGGTGAGCCCACATGACTTAGAGACCAAATTGCTGTAACATACTTAGAGAAGCAACTGGATAAAGAGTTATCCACGCATCGGTGTACATGTTACTAATAATTGTTAGGTGAGGTGCATGGCATTGGTGGGACCGCAGCACCCACTAGGAATCTTTTATCACGTTAGGATTTTCATTTTCCATCCAGAGAGTGGAGGGATCCAAAAAATTAGTGAGAGTCATTATTTGCATCTTAAAATTTTTAGAAACAAATATAACATTAAGTACAAAAGTCTAACTTAAATCTCTACTCTTACACTTAAACAATGTCAGTCTCAAACCCTCTAGCCCACATCTTTGAAACCAATCATTTGACCGGTACAAATTACAAAGATTGGCTTAAAAATCTCAGGATTATCTTGATCTCAGAAAACTAAGTCATGTACTTGATTAGGAACCCATAGTGCTACCAAACCATCCTACTGCTGAGCAAAAGACTACTTTCTAAAAGTGGATGGATGAAGACAGTCGGATCAAGTGCTATATACTAGCTTCTATATCAAACGAGTTACAAAGCCAGCATTAGCACATACCCACTGTCAGGGCTATGATCACTCACCTGCAAGAGTTGTATGGTGAGCAGAGCCGTATAGTGCACTTCGAGGTGTACAAAATACTCTTCAATCTGAAGATACGTGAAAGATGGTTCGTCCATGAGCACTGTATGACAGTGATCAAGGACATTGAGGAGCTTGGGAAGCTCGGACTTGATATGTAAAAAGAATTACAGATAGATTTAATCCTTCAATCCCTTACAAGTTCATATAGTCAATTTATTATAAATTTTTATATGAACAAACTCGATTACACTATTCTCGAACTAGTGAACATGTTGGTCACTATGGAAAAAATCTTGAAGAGTTTAAGGGGCACTATTTTCACTGTAGAACGGACTTCTTCTAAGAAAGTCTACTGAAAAAAGAAGATTAAATCTGCTAAAAAGCAGAAGAAAGAGAACAGGCCAAAGAAGGAAGTTCCTAAGAAGGCCAAAGTAAAAGAAAAGTATTTTCACTGTGTTGCTGAAGACCACTGGAGGAGAAACTGTCCACTCTACCTGGAGAGCCTAAAGATCAAAAAGGATGATAAACCTTCAGAATGTATGCTCATAATTGAATCTAACTTTACGATTTCTTCTATTTCTAATTGGGTATTAGACTCTGGCTCGAGTGCTCATATATGTACCTTAATGCAGGGTTTAATAAAAAGTAGAAGATTGAGGGAAGGTGATATGATCCTACAGATCGATAATAGAGCAAAAATTACTGTAGAAGTTGTTGGTACTTATCCTCTTCGATTACCGTTTGATTTTAGATTAGATTTGAAAGACTATTATTATATTCCTATAGCTAGTCAGAATTTGATTTTCGTGTCTGTGCTAGCACAGGAAGATTTTGAAATTAGTTTCAATAAAGATTTTTATTCTATTTATTTATAAAATAAATTAGTTACATGAGATATTTTAATTGACAGTTTATATCAGCTGCATATTGATGCGAATATAAACTTAAATGAATAAATAGTGAGTACTGTAGATCAAAATAGTCCCAGAGACGAAATTAACCAAAAGTACCTGTGGCATCATAGACTAGGCCATATTGGAGAGGACAGCATAAACAAACTAAAAAAGGATGGGATCCTTAGCTCTCTTAACCCAGAGTCATATCCAGCTTATGAATCTTGTCTTCCAGAAAAAATGGTCAAGTTACCCTTTGTAGGACAAGGAGAAAGGGCCATTGAGTTATTTGTTCTGGTACACACTGATGTGTGTGGATCATTTGATGTGCAGATTAGGGATAGTTATAGCTATTTCATTATCTTTATCGATGATTTATCTAGGTATGGATATGTATATCTAATGAAACATAAGTCTGAAGTCTTTGAAAAGTTCAAAAAATTCAGACATGAAGTAGAAAAACAAACTGGTAAACCTATTAAAGTTCTTCGATCTGATCGAGGAGGTGAATACCTTAGTCAAAAATTTTTCGAATATCTTAAAAATAACGGCATAGTCTCTCAATGAACTTTTTTTCAGAACATCTCAGCTCAACAGGATATTTAAAAGGAGAAATAAGATCCTATTGGATATGGTCAGGTCTATGATAAGCTTCACTGATCTACCCTTATATCTTTGGGGACATGCTTTATTAACTACAATTCACCTATTGAATAAGGTTCCATCAAAGTCCGTTCCTACTACATCATATGAGATATGGTATAGTAAGAAGCCAAGTCTAGGTTACCTTAAGACTTGAGAATATTTGGTCTATGTCAAGAGACAGATGGCTGATAAACTAGATGATAGATTTATAATAACTCATTTTATAAGGTACCTTAAAGAATCTATGGGATACTACTTCTACTTTTCACAAGATCACAATATGATTGTGAGTTGAAACATCATATTCCTAGAAAAATAGTTTATCCAAGATGGTGGCAGTGGGAGATTAGTTGAGCTCGAAAAGAAGGTCTCTGAAGAGCAAAGAGCTATAGATCCTCAAGAATCCATTATTCATGAGCCAGTAGTTGACGTTCTTCTACCATCTCGTAGATTTAGCAGGATCTCCCGACCTCCTGAAGGATATATGGGTATGCTTATGGATGAAGTAAAGAAAATATTTCTTATAAGAGATAGGAATCATGATGATGATCCTAATACTTTTGACGAGATGATGTCTGACATCGATTTTAAAAAATAATTAGATACGATGAAGTCAGAAATTGACTCGATGCACTCGAACTGAGTATAGACCTTAGTGGATCCACTTGAGGGTATTGTATCCATTGGATGTAAATGGATCTACAAAAGAAAAATAGATGCTGATGGTAAGGTAGAGACCTATAAAGCTAGACTTGTGGCTAAATGTTATAGTCAGCACAAGAGCATTGACTATCAAAAAATCTTCTTGTCCATAGTCATGCTGAAATCTATCCACACTCTGCTTGCTGTTGCAGCTTATTATGATTATGAAATCTGATAGATGGATGTAAAAATTACTTTTCTGAATAGATATCTTGAGGAAGATATTTATATGGAGCAGTCTATATATTTCACGTCTGGTAATGGTGATCATAGAGTCTGCAAGCTGCAAAGGTCCATATACGGATTAAAGCAAGTTTCAAAGGTCTAAGTGTTTCATGTCTGGTAATGGTGATCATAGAGTCTGCAAGCTGTAAAGGTCCATATACGGATTAAAGCAAGCTTCTCAGAGTTAGAATTATCATTTTGATGAAGCATTCAAATTGTTTGATTTCATCAAAAATGAAGATGAGCCATGAGTATACAAAAGGATCAGTGAGAGTGCCATAACATTTTTCATATTGTATGTGGATGATATTCTCTTTATTAGGAATGATATTCTCATGCTGACCATGGTCCAAAGATGGTTGTCCAAGAGATTCTTCATGAAAGATCTAGGAGAAGCATCTTATATTCTTGAAAGAAAGATCTATAGGAATAGACCTAAACGGATGCTAGGCCTGTCATAAAAGCTATACATAGAAAAGGTGCCGAAGAGGTTCTGCATGAAAAACTCCAAAAGAAGATTTTTATCTCTTAAGCATGATATTAATCTTTTTAAGACGATATGTCTGACCACATTTGAGGAAGTTCAGCATATGAGTAGGATTCTTTATACCTCGGCCATAGGGAGTCTCATGTATGTCATGCTGTATACTTGATCTGATATTGTCCTTGCTGTGAGTGTCACGAGCAGGTATGAGTCGAATCAAGATGAGGAGCACTGGATAGCTGTGAAGAACATCCTTAAGTACTTGAGAAGGACTAAAGATTTGTTCTTGATCTTTGAAGGAGATTCTGAGTTATGAATTGAGGGGTATACTGACTCAGATTTCATCTTTGATCCTGATGATAGAAAGTCTACGTTAGGATATGTATTTGTTTGCAATGGTGGCGCAGTTAGCTGGAAGAGTTCCAAGCAACCCATCATAGCAGATTTGACCACGGAGGCTGAGTATATCGCTGCTTCAGATGATGCAAAGGAAGGCTTTTGATTCAAAAAGTTTATCGTGAAACTTGGAGTTATGACATCGGATGCCATACCATTTTACTGCGATAACAATGGAGCCATAGCACTTGCTAAGGAGCCAAGATCTCATGAAAAATCAAAGCACATCGAGCAGCGGTATCATATCATATGTGACTATCTTGAAAAGAAATATGTCAAGGTGTGAAAGTAGACTCTGCGGACAACGTGATAGACTTGCAGATAAAGTAGTTGAGCCAACCGAAAATGAAAGTTCACCTTGAGAAGATGAAACTTAGATTTATGGTCAATTGACTTTAGTCCAAGTGAAAGATTGTTAAATGTATGTTATAGAAGCCAATATGGCTGACATATTATAATAAATCTAGGATATAATTTTGTACTTAATATATTGATATGATCAATAAAAAGGGCAAGTTTATATTTCATTCAAGTATGATGTGTCTTTGAATCATTCATGAAATTAGCTTCTGATTCATATTTTCAAAGAGTTGAGAATTAGAGACATATATTTAATTCCTAAATGCTCCCGATCATAGGATCATCATGAGGATGGTGATTGATTCGAATAGACTAACGCACAGATTACTTTCTTCGAGATAGATGAATTTTTATTCTACAGTGTAGAGATAGTAGATGACGAGTGCGGGTAGTTGTTAGAGAACAACTAGTACTGAACGTGATCATACAAGAGATCACTTGAATTTCTATTCAATTGTTGGTGATTATCTCGATACTGTAGTTGTGTGATTGGTTCTTTAACCTGAGATGGTACTACTGCTTAAGTGAGACTGCTGGAGTTTGATTGACATATAAATATGGATCTCAATGAGCCCTTATAGTGGATATTGACAACAGTTGATCCACTGTAAGAGTAGGATGTGCATCAAGATGGGATCTATCAACCTCGATAGAGAAAAGTAGTCCTATGAGATTTGAGAGGCCAAGTCTGAAAGTCTGTGGCCATGCAGTATGACTGATAAAAAAAATTTTCATAGAAGTCACAATTGAACTTGAGTTGATCGAATCTATCATATGACTGATGTTGAGGTTTGATGATTTATCCATGACCTGCCATCTAGTTGGAACTCACGATAGAGAGACTGAATCACACGTTAACTATATCTAGAGGTTCATTTCAATTCTACTGGGTTGTCACTACATACTGCTAGATATCATTAGTGGATTGTGAGAGCTCACTAGAGTTGTTCTGGATCGACAATCCTTGATAAGTTAGAATAAAATTGTTCCGATCTATTAAAAAGAGTTTCAATGATACTTTAATAGAGATCATTGTATATCTCACTATGAGATAGAATTGAACCTATGGGATCACACAACAAAAGAATTAGGCCTAAAATTAGCAATTGGACTTATGAAGTATCAATTGGGTTTAGAGAAATTAGTTCGAATTCAAGGTAACCTTGCTAGCACATGGTTGGACCCAATTTCTTCTTTACGTTTGGATTTCTTATTTGATAAGATAATTCAAACTTAATTATCTACTAATAATCTAAATGAATTAGATTCATTGGACTCTAATTGTTGAGTGTCTAAGGTCTTGGATCATATGAATTAAGGGTATGAGACCCTAATTAATTTTCTTGATAGTTGTTCTTGGATGCCACCTTGATTTGATCAAGTTGGACGTGTCTCATGATTAGAGATCCTATGGATCTCATATGGGGCATCCCTTGGATGTATTTTGGGGTGTGTTAATGTGGGTGCAATGGCTCCAATTGTTGGTGTTTAATAGGTTTCCTAAGGAAAGTCAAATAACTTAAGTTATTAAGAAACCTAATGCAAGTAGGACTTGTATTATGTGATTGAATATGATTCAATTTTTTTATCTATTTAAAGAGATCACCCCTAAGATCTCTAATCAATCAAATCCAGCACCCCGTGCCTCTCTTAGAACCCCCCACGCCCTCTCTTCCTCTCCCTTTCTCTTCTCCCCTTGGACGTCCACATGTCCTAGCACTTGGGGCATCCCTTCTTCATCACGCCCAAGGGCTGTTGGGCGTCCACTTGTTGCTGGTTCCTAGTGCTTGGCAGCAACACAAGCAAGGGTAGAAAGGCAAGAGAAGAAGATCAAAGAAAGAGATTAAGAGTTGATCACGATCTAGACTTCGTTCAGATTCAGCAGGCTGAATTTTCTTAGAGAAAAAAAATTAACTTGAAGAGGGCTGTTCCAGACTGATCCTGAGCGGATACCCGTAGAGATCAGACACTTGTGTGGCTAGAAGAAAATCTCTTCTCTTCTACATCTAGATTTGAAAAAAGAGATTGCGATACAGGTATGTGATTTGATCACAAACTAAATTTTAGCATATATCAATTTCAGCATATGAACTAGTTCTTTATAATTTTATATTTTTATACATGCATGATTCAGATTAAAAATATTTTAATCTTGTATTCTACTATAATGTTTAAAAAATAAAATTTTGAAACACATATGCATGCTCCAAACATCGAATTCCAACAATAGGTGGTGTCCCAGTCATCCCGTTTCTTTAAGTTATGAGACTTGGATAGGGTTAGAACTCCAAAACCCATGTGGGAAGAAAAGAAGAAAAAGAAAAGAAAACAAAGAAGGAAAGATGAAGAAAAGAAAAAGTAAAAGGAATGAAGAAGAAAAAACATGAAAGAAAGGAAGGAAAAGAAAAAGCAAAAAAGAAAAGAAAAAAATGAAAAAAAAAAAAGGGAAAGAGATCAAAATAGAAAGAAAATAAGGAAAGAAAGAAAAAAGATATAAAGAAAGAAATGAAAGGAATGAAAGAAGAATGGAAGAGAGATAAGGATACCTATTGGGATGCATGATCGAAACCATTGCCATGACGAGATGAGATGGTGGGATGTCCTATTCCATAGAAAAATCCAAACACTTCTGTCCCATGAGATTTAAAAACTCATGAGGGCCCACATGATATGTTGATTTATTAAAGTCCAATGAACACTTGATTGTTGATATAAATGAATTAAACCAACAGGTAGGAAAACATGTAGCCAAAAAAAAAAAGCTTTGTTAGTCACTAGGTGATCTAGCCCCTATTATATATACGGATTGGAAAGTAATACCATCGAACATAAACAAAAAGATGTAGGAGATAGTGCTAGTATATCACATATTCCTAATTATTTTTTTAAAGTGATCTATATCATTCATAAAAGCTAGTTTTTTATTTTCAATATTATTCTACTAGTGTCTTGAAAAATATAAATCTTCAACTTATAACATTTTGGTTCCAATTGCATTATTTTTCTTATTATACATGTTATAGAGTAAGGTCCAAATTTATCCAATAGCTAAAGGTTGGAGCATATCTTCTCTTTACGCGATGTGGAAGGATTAGAAATGGAACTTGAGTGACATTACTTTATTGTACATGAGACTGAAGTAGAGAAGAGAAATGTCGCATGCATAAATCTAAAGGTTTTCAAAATCAATGGCATATATATTTACAGTTTCTCCTCTCCAATGAAGCAAAAATAATGATAAAGTAGTATATAGATTATTAGTGGATTTTACATATAATCAATTACTAAAATTTTATTGTTAATAAAAAAACATAGTGAGACTAATAGAAATAATCATTCGATGCAAAATATGATTCACACTGCAGAAATTCAAAAGCTTTGTCATGATCAATCATGAAGAGGTACTTCAAATTGTGAATTCTATAATTTCTAATATACTATTTTGCATACTCATGTAGTGATTACATTATAGAACAATAATTATGATTTATAAGAATAAAAAAGGCCTAATGACCTGAGATCTACAAGAGATAACCTTTTTATATTGACACATCAATATAAAGATCAAAAACCTATGAATGAGGAGGCAATAGAGAAAATTACTTGTCAATCTTATCACTATATTGTTGTAGATTTATTATCATTATTCAATGAATTATTACTAAATCTATGATTGTTATATAGTGCAGCAAGAGCTTAAGAATGCATGATAGCTAGAGAGATATCTAATACAATGAAGCATGGGATTGCTTGTGATAACATGTACTCAAAAGTTTTTAGACATAAGAGAAATGGATGAGTTTGCAGGGTAGGAAAAAATATAGCACATAAAGATATGTAGAAAAATAAATCATTTTGAGTGTATGAGGAATACTATATAAGATAGAGAAAAGCTTAAAGAAGTAGAGAAAAATTAAGTACCATAACTTAAACGAATATTGATTTGGAGGATAAATATATCCAAGTACAAGCCGTGCTATCTTCTATATGATAAATTATAAAGAACTTACAAAGTCAATACCATCACGAGCCTCAATCTGATGGGATGCACGCTATATCATTTCATACAATACAGATATATAATAATGGATTCAAATACAAAAATTATTTCAAATATGAAAATATGGTTTCATTGATTATTTGAGAATTGTATATAGATATATGATGCATGTAGTGATTCTGAGGGCTCATGGGTTTATCCTACTGGCTCATCAATATTTGGTCATTTTATGTCAACTCATTAGGTAGCATTTCATTGATAAATAATTTATGAATAATTTTGTAATAATATATAACTAATGATTGAATTCTGTTAGGTATAGTTGTTATGGCCAATAATGTTCCTAATATTGATTTATCTAATAATTGGTTATATATAACTATACAATATATTAGCTTGTTAGTGATTGATTAATCTTAGAATTTTTTTTGAAGTGTTTCTTTGATGATTATTTAATCTCCTCTTCTGAATTACATTCTTTCTTGCACGCATATATCTATAAACTTCATCATATTATAGATTACATAATCTTTTGTTGAAGACTTTTGTAGTTAATGATATTTTTATCATGGTACTAATTACAGAGAAATAGGGATGAAAGAGTAAGATCCAAAAAGCTCGCATTATGAAGGTAAATTGCTCATCCTCTACTACTTCTCTTAGTATAATTTTTAGACATGATTACTTATATATTTGATATTTATTAGCTCGGTATTCATAAATATTGATAAATTTAAAATATTATTTGTAGAAATGAAATGATGTCATCTTAAAGAGTTTTAGATGGCCACATATATCTAAGGTGGTATGCGGAATCCTTATAAGCAAAAATCCATCTAAAATGGTAGGTTATATTATTTTAGAGACTGAATTTTGAGAAATATATATTAATATTGAAAGGATACAAAATGAGTTTATGATCAGAGCCAACGGATTATAAAAGGTAATTGATGATGCTATTGGGTCCACAGTTTCATGGCTCTCTACTTTTGTATATCTTATAATTTTTATTAATATTTATTATTTTTTATATACTATTTATCTTGAGCAAATTATGATTTTTTTTTGTGCATATTGAACTCACCAATAAATGATGTATGTAGGCTCTTGCTATTTATGTACTTTTTTTGGTCTAAATGGGACAAGAGGGACTTCTTTTATCAAAACATTAAAGGATGTGTCTACGGTATTGCTTAAAGATGTTGAATCTTCATCATTATTATTTTTTACATGAAAAATCATTTTTCTGTGAACTTTGTTTTGCTTATAAAGAAGTAATAGATTCTAACCATTTATAGAAGTTAAATCTAGCATTTCATATTTATGTCAACTTATTTTCAGTATATCAAATAACTTTAGGATGCAACTAAAAAAAAGAAATTAATATGTATGCTCATACTAAAGTTATCAAGTTAACTATTTTTAAAATATATATACCAAATACCGCTAACAATCGAAACCATACTAAAAATTATTCCCAACATTAAAAACTATAGCTAAAGGATTATCCTTAGTAGTCGAAATTGTTGAGAAAAGATAATCCCTAGCGGTTATAAGTGTTACTAAAATATTATTTTCATCGATCATAACTGTTGCTAATAGATTATTCCTAGTAGTCATAACCACTATGCAAGATTATTCCTAATGATCATAACCATGGTTACAAGATTATTCATAGTAGTTATAATTGTTGCTAATATATTTTCTTAGCTGATATAACTACAGTTACAAGATTACTTCCGATAGTCAGTATCATTGCTGCTGAAAAATTATTCCCAACAAACAAAATCATTGCTTATAGATTATTTTTTGAGTAATCATAATCATTTCTATAAGATTATTCCCAACATTCATTATCGCTGCTGAAAGATTGTTCCAAGCAATCAGAATTATTGCTAAAACATTATTTCTAGCAGTCAATACTGCTGCAAAAATTAAATTGCATAATTGTTGTAAATGTTTTTGCAGTGGCTACTATCATTAGAAATATTTCTGCAGTAAAAAAAGTACTACTAAATCCTAGAAATAACCGCTACTAAAACTTCACTTTTTCTGGGGGCTTGTAAATAGCTAGGGTTGAAATAACAGCGGCACATTTACTAGCAACATAGTAGCAATCAAAAAAATCACTATAAAAGATCCTAAACCACTAGAAAAGATCCTCCTAGCGGTTTTTGATATATGTCCTAGTAATTTTGACTGCTACTAAATCCCTTGATTCTTATAGTGAAAGCATAAAGTTAGAATATGATTTTGCCTCTAAAAATTAGTATCCATAAATAGCAAGGAAAAAGCATAAATAGAGAATCTGAATCTCTCCTTTTTTTGCTTAAATGAATGATTTAAATCCATCTAGTTTGAATACATCTAATATCGAAAAAAAGAACATACTGAAATTGATAGGGGATAGAAGAATAGTCTATTTAGACAATGCTAGTAGTGTGATCTACCATAAAGTTGTCATCTAGTCCAGCGCTCTATTTCTCTTATAATATATATATATAAGTCATACAAAATAAGACACAAGCCACAACTAAAGTCTATATGTCCATAAGTAAAGGATGATATACTCTTCACTATAACTTTTATCTTGAAATCTAGTTTGTAACAGTTGTCAAGTTCAATAGGACATGGTTAGCTTTCTAAATTATTATTGCATACTTGATTCCTTCCGAAGCTCCTTTTAATTATATCCCTGCAACAATAATTTCAAAAAAAAATATTCCATCAGTTGACAGTAATTCAGAATGTAGACCTCTAATAACAAATCGAGCACTTTTTTTTGTACGACCATCAGTAACACTACCATCAAATTTAACTTTGAGAAAACTTGAGAGTAGGGGGTTTGTAAAATATGAAAAATCATTCGAGGACCAGCAACAACTGAAGTGGAGTCCAAAGTATCCTAGCTGCCAAGGATTTTTCAACAATAGATATTGCATTGACTTCATGGGCTTGCATAAGGATTCTTTCCAATATATATCTCGATGACAAGTTATAATTTTCATAAATTTGACTATTTCTAGTAAGCAAAATATTATATGCTATATATGCTGCCTGAATACTTGCTAACTTTTCACTAGCACTACTTCCCTTGACTTTTAAAAAACAATGAAAGCATCAATATGATAAAAATTTCTAAATAATGTAATAGGCATATTTGCCAAAAGTTCATACTCATTTAGCTTTAATACAATAAAACAAGATATATAAAGACATTTTTTCAATATATGTGTAGCAATTGCAATTTGGAGAAATATTCATCCTCCTTTCACACAGCGCCCCTCAGCATGGAATTCGATTCCACATCACTTTCCATGAGAAAAGTGTTATGTTTAGGTATTTTGTGCATAAAAATTTCAAAACTTTTTCATAACAAATAGCAAAAGATTAGATTAAAATATTTTTAATCTAAGCATGCATAGATATAATCTAAACATCTACAGATCTAGTTCACATGATGAAAATAAAATAAGCATGCATCTAATTTCAATAAAAATAAATTGATGATCGAGTCACCTACTTGCAATGCTACTTTTCTTTTTCGAGATTTGGATCTAAAGATGTCTGCAGATTTCGATGAAGTCGCACATGCATCTGACCTCTATGGATATCCACATGAGATTGATGTAGATTAGGAGCATCCGAGATCACCGAGGTGTTAGTTTTCTTTTAGATCTCGCTCCTTTGACTTAGATCTAATCTCTTTCTTTGACTCTTCACTAGATCGGAGGAAGAAGATCCAACGAGAAAAGTTGTGCACGATCGTCTTTCGCACAGAATAGAAGGAAGGAAGGAAGAACTTCAAGATGAGAGAACACCTTCTCTCTTTCTCACTTTTCTCTTTCTTTAATTTTTCTCTCTATTGGCACACCAGAGGGTGGGCGTCAGAAGGGTGAGGCACAGAAGTAGATGGGGCATGCTAGAAAATTATTTTTGCATAGGAAAAATTTTATATAAAAAAATCTTATTCCTTCTCTCTTCCATGTCTGCTAAATAAAGGTGTCCAATAACCTCTAACCACCCTAGATAAGATTGTCCTTATCTCTGAATCAAATTCAAATCTAAATAAGGATAAAACCTTATCCAGAGGACACAGAAGATCGAGCCTTGGATGCCCTCTTTCTCAATTACGCACGCCAAAGAAGGGGATGCGCATCCCTATGCACTCCCTCCTTTCTGGTGTGAGAGAGAAGAGAGAGTCTCAACCAATCTGAGACTCTGGTATCTAATCCAATTCGACTCATTTCGGATTCAATTTGAACCCAATTTGAATCCGATTCGAGCCGAATTCGAGCCAAACTTAATCTTAGTCTAATTAGGACTCAAATTTGAAATTCAAATACCTAATTAAACTTAATTAGGTCAAATCTAATTAAATTAAATTTGATTTAATTTAATTAAAACTTGAATCTCAATTTGATCTCATCAAATAATATTGCAACAATTGCAATTAAGTCTTCCTTGCTAACTATTAGTAGATCTTCTACTTGTAACTTTTACAAATTGATCTAAATTATCAATATATTGATAATTTGATCATGATCCAACCATTTGATCTAATCAATTTTCTATTGTGTGTGATCTCATAGATTTTTTTCTGTCTGGTGGTAAAATATACCATGATCTCCATCATAATATCATCGAAACATCTTTCAATGGATTAGAACAAGTTCAACTCACACCCATCAAGAATCATCGATCCAAAATAATCCTAGTGAGTTTTTACAATCCACTAGCGATGCCTAGCAGTATGTGGTGATAATTCAACAGAACAGAATAAATAGAATCCCTAGGTATAGTTATTGTGTGATTCAGTTCCTCTATCGTGAATTCTGACAAGATAGAGATTATGAAAAACTCATCAAATCCCAACATCTGTCATTTGTAAGATTTAATTAGCTCGAGTCTAAATTATGAAACTCGTGAAAACTCCTTTCCGTCAACCACCTTGCCTCGGACATAGACTTAAGGACTCAGCTTCTCAAATCATATAGGACTACTCCTTATCTACTAAGGTCAATAGATCTCATCTAGGTGTGCATCCTACTTCTACGATGAATCTACTGTAGCCAATATATGCTATAAAGACTCAAATGGCTAAGAGATCATATTTTTGTGCAGTCAAACTACAGCAATCCCACTATGAGCAGTCGAGGCATCGCAGGTCAAAAAATCAATCACACTACTACAATATCGAGAAGATCAACTAACAAATGAGTAGACATCCATATGATCTTTCATGTAGTCATACTCGATATTGATGTTCTCCAACAACCATCTACATTCTTGCTCAGTGTCTCCATATTGTAGACTCAAAACTTATCTATCCTGAAAGAAGCGATCCATGCATCGATCTAATCAGATCAATCACCATCTCTATGATGATCCATCGATCGAAAGTAATTTAAAAATTAATCACACATATCTCAAATTTTTAATTTTTAAGAATATGTGTCTTTAAGTTATTAATTCTTTGGATGATTGAAGAATACGTTACATAAGAATAAAAATAAAATTATCCATTTTATTGATAAATCAATATTTTAAGTATAAATTTATGTCCTAAAAAGTTACAATGTATTTACCATATTGACTTCTAGGGTATACATCTAACAATCTTTCACTTATACTAAAGTCAATTGATCACTAACCTAAGTCCTATCTTCTCAAGATGGACTTTAGTCTTCTGCTCGCTCAACTACTTTATTAGTAGGTTTGTCATGTTTCCTGCAAAGTCTACTCTTCGCATCTTAACATATTTCTTCTCGAGGTGGTCGCGTATAATATGAAACCATTGCTCAATATGTTTAGAGTTCTGATGAGATCTGACTCCTTAGCAAGTGCTATAGCACTGTTGTTATTACAGTATAGTGTAATGGCATCTAATGGCATTACTACAGAAAATCCAGATGATCAGCATACTGAAATTTTCATCTCATAAAAACAGGACAACGAAAGCATAAATTAAAATAGTTTTAATTTATGACGTGCAAAGGATCTATTCCTAATATCACCTAAGGATCTATTTTAGACATGCATAAAAAGTATTCAAATCTAAAAAATAGAAATAAAGAAAAAAGAAAGATCGATTACCCTAATCGCTTTTCCATCTTCCTATCGGATCGGATGTTGTGGATGTCCGAAATTTTTGATGTAGCCACACAAGCATTCAAGCTCTGCTGGTATCCATATGGAGATGATCTGATCAGAGCACTGAAGCCCTCAGAGTGCTAGCACCTTACAGGCCTCGCTCTTTTTGCTTGGATCTTGACTCCTTCAACATCTTGAAGATTAGGACTACTGCGCAATCTCATCGCACGGATCTGATCAGATCAAATCAAGACCATCAAGAAGAGAGAAAAAAAAATTATTCTCTTTTTCTCTCTCTCTAATTTCTCTCTCTCAGATCTCATCTAGAGAGAGAAAGGGTGTGGAGAGGTGGAGGGAAGGAAGATGGACAAGGCTGCAGCACGATCTCATCGTACTGAACCAATTTGATCTTTGCAAGATCATCAAGAAGAGTAAGAAGACACTTCTTCTTCTCTTCTTCTCTCCTTCTAATCTCCATCTCTCTCTCTCCCCTCTCAGATCTGATCTAGAGGATACGGGCCATTAAGATAGAAGATAGAGAGAAGGGGGCATTGAGAAATAAGTATCGCAAGATAGAAACAAACTCATGCTACATATCTCACGCACACACCCTTTCTTCAAGTTTTTGTCACACAAAAACTCCACTTCCATGCCCAAACTTGATAAGGAATAATCTTAACTAAATCCAAATCAAATTTGAATTAGATCAAAATATTCCTTATTAGAAAAGAGTCCTAATTCAGAAGGGGAGGTGCCAACTTGTGCCTCCTCTTCTCTCACGTGCACATCAAAAAATCAGCATGATTTCTCATGCCCCCACTCTCCTTTTTATGTGAAAGATGAAAGAGAAGCCCAGTAAAAGGGTTTTAATATATTTGATTTGATTGAATTTCAAATTAGATTCGATTTGAATCTGATTCGAGCTCGATTTGAATCAAATTCGAAAAAACTGTCAAACCTGATCTAATCAGGATTGAAATCTAAGTCTAACTTGAATAATTAAACCCAAATAGTATTAAATTAAATCAAGCTTAATTAAATTAAATTTGACTTAAATTTATTAAGACTTGATCCATAATTTAATCAAGTCCACGATCTACCAGTGACACCTAGCAGCATATAGTGGCAATCCAGCAGAATAGAAAGATGAACTCTTTGGTGTAGTTACCGTGTGATCAAGTTTCTCTATTGAGAGTTCCGACAGGATGCAGGTCATGAAAACTTGTCAAACTCTAAGCATCCGTCATATGCGAGACTTAATTAGCTCATGTCCAATCATGAATCTCATGAAAATTTTTTTTCATAATCACGCTGCTGTGGCCAAAGACATATGCACCAAGCCTCTTAGGTCGTATAGGACTACTCTTTAACTATCAAGATCAATAGATCTCCTATAAGTGCCTCCTACTCTTACAGTAAACCTAATGTAGCCAACGTCCACTACAAAGACTCATATGCCTACGAGCTATGTTTGTGTAGTCAAACTATAACAATCCCATTGTGAGTAGTCGAGGCATTGCAAGTCAAAAAATCACTCACACCACTACAGCATCGAGAAGTTACTGAGGAGTGAGTAGACGTCCATGTGACTACAACACCACAGGTCAAAGAACCACTCACACTGCAGGTTATGGTCAGTATCGTGGTTCTTTAATAACTACATGTACCCTTGCTCCAGTGTCCTTACATTATAGACTCAAGACCTATCTATCCAAAAGAGAAGCGATCTGTGCACCAGTCCACTCGGATCAATCATTTGTTAAATGTATGTCTTAGAAGTCAATCTTGACTAACGCATTCATTTCTCTAAGATATATTTTTATACTTGATGGGCAGTTTTTATTATTAATCATGTAGTATATATCCATGATTTATCCTAAAAGTTAACAAAGATGATTTTTGTATATTCTTGAGGTGTTGAAAATTTGAGATATACATCATTAGTGGTTAATTTCTAAATACTCTTGATCATAGGATCGTCATGGAGGACGGTGATCAATCCATTTAAGATTGATACACGGATCATCTTCCTTTCAAACAGATGAGTCTCGAGTCTGTGGTGTGGTGACATTGAGGTGAGAATGCAAGTGGTTGTTAGAGAATAACTTATACTGAGTATGATCAATACGAAAAACTACTTAGATATCTACTCACTTGCTAGTAATTTTTCGATGCTGCAATGGTGTGACTAATCCTTTGACCTGTGGTGTGTTGGCTATTCGCAGTGAAGCTACTTAGTTTGACAGCATGCTTCCTTAGTCCCTAGCCATTCGGGTCTTTGCTATATATGTTGGCTATAGTGGGTTCAGGTTCGCTGTTGGAGTAAGATGGACCTAGGTAGAATCTATCGATCTTAGTAAAAAAGGAGTAGTCCCATGAGATTCGTGAATACTGAAAAAGAATTTATACAGGATTCATAAATAAACTCGAGTTGAGACAATCTAGCATATGACTGATGATGAGATTTGATGAGTTCTCCATGACCTCCGTCTAGTCGGAACTCATGATAGAGGGACTGTATCATATGATAACTGTACCAAAGGGTTCATTCTTTTATTTTGTTGGGTTACCATTACATGCTGCTAAATGTCACAGATGGATCATGAGAACTTACTAGAATTATTTTTGGATCAACGATCCTTGTTGAGGTGAGTTAGAATTGTTCCAACCCATCAAAAAGAGTTTCGATGATATTGTGATGAAGATCATGGCGTGTCTTACTACCGGACAGAATAGAACCTAAAGGGTCACACACAAAAGGAGCATGACCTAATCAATGATTTGGATCATATTCAAATTATCAATTGAATTGATAGTGTGAATTTTGAAAACTACTAATTTGTAAATGTTACAGTTTTGACAGCCGTTAATTGTTAGCGTCAGGACTTAATTGTAAGTATTGTGATTTAATTGAGACTGATTAAATTATGAATCAAGTCTTACTTAATTTAAATCAGATTTAATTTAATTGAGCTTGACTTAATTTAATTCTAATTAGGTTCAATTATCCAAATCAAATTTGGATTTTAATCATGATTGGATCAGGTTTGATAGCCTTTCGAATTTGATTCGACACGGGCTCAATTTGGACTCAATTTGGATCTAGTTTGAACTAAATTGATCTTGATCCTTAAAGTCCAGGTTCTCTAGGCTTTTCTCTTCATTTGGCTGACCTAAAAGAGGATGGGGCGGTGATTTTCTCTCATTTGTTTTTTCATATGCATGTGTGGGATGTTTGGGAGGAGGTAGTTACCTAGTTTCTTAATGTTTTTTTATTAGTTAGGACACCTATATAAATAGGGATAAAGCCTAACTAATTCTTATTTTATTTTGGCATAGAACATCAAGAATTTTATGGGATAAAAATAAAAGTGGGTGCGAAGGACGGATGGGATTTTTAGCGTGCGCTAGGAAATTTAGTGTAACTTCCTACCCCACCTTGTTTCCTCCACCTCAACACCTTCTTCCTCCTTCTTGTTCCCATTGCCTACTTCCATCTTCAGACAGGGATCTGAGAGGCTTTAGAGAGAGAAAGAAAATCAAAAAGGATTCTTGATTTTTCTTGGTGATCTAGAAGAATTCCTGCAATTCAGCACAAAGGGTTTGTGCAAGGCCCTGTTCAATTATTTCTAATAGCAATGGGGCAAGATCCAATGCTGAAGAGTGAGGTCTACAAGATGCTAGTATATCGGTGGCCTCGATGCTTCGATCAGACATCTCCGTATGGATACTAGTAGAGGATGAAAGCTGGCAGGCTATGACTCGAATCCTGAACATCTGCAGGATCCGAAGGGATGGAGATCAGATCTACAGATTTATTTTACTAACTTTTTATTTTGATTTTAGATTTTAGATTTTGGCAACGTGTTTGTATCAAGATCTGATGCATGATTTTCAAATATGATCTGGTGTATTTTTAAATTAAAAATATTTTAATTTAATTTATTTTTGCTGTACATGATTGTCATATTTTGAAAAATTTTAAACTATACGCATGAAACCACCCTACTTTGTTATAGTGGTATCAGAGCCAAGTTCTAATATGAATATGAAACCATTCAGATCTAAAATCTGATCTACAAAAATCAGATCTAAAGATTAGTTAATGGTTGACATCGTTCTGACAAATCATTGTCTGAGAATGATGTAGAAATTTTGTTGATGGTAGATCTGAAAATTTCTGCATATTGTAATGTGATTACAAGATTATTTTAGATTTGAAATTTTTTTAGATCTGAAATAAATCATGAGTATTTCAGATCTGAAATTAGTTTCAGGTCTGAATATGCTAATTAGGATTTAATATAGATTTAGTATGGTTATTGAAATTATTTCATATATGTGATATATGATTGCACGCATAGATTTGAATTATTATTCATATGTGTGATATATGAAAGATAATTAAATCTAAATTTTAATTGATTACAAATATATCATGTTAGATTAATATCTTAGTAGCATAATAATCAGATTGCGATAATCACCGTGGCCGTCCGATTATAAGAGGAAGAAAGGATTAATGTCCCTCTCTTGTCCATTCGATGGATTTTCTTATGATATGTAGAGATACCGCTTGTGATGTTTTCCATGAAGATGAATAGCGAACAAAAAATTATATGTGATACATATTTTAGATTTAGATCTTTTTATGTATGCATTAAGATATGTATTTTAAACAAAAATGATATATCTGTGTAGTTTCTGACACATGATCTTAAACTTAATTTCTGCAAAATTCTAGATTCAAAACCCTAGATTTTGTTTGCATAAAATTCTAAAACTGTGGCTGGTACGTCTATGGAGTCGACTCGATTCTTGTTCGAGTCGACTCGTATGCTTGGTGAGTCGACTCATTTTTATTGGAGTCGATTCGAGACCCTGATAGATTAGCTTATTTGCTGATGAGCCAACTCAATTGTACAGATTAGGTCTATAGATTTTTGTTTGTCTCAGTGTTGAGCCATCTCACTATGATGAGTCAACTCAAGTACTAGGACAAGTCAACTCGATTTTGCGGATAGCAAAATTGTATGAGATACAATACAAATAGTTTAGATCAGAAATTATTTTGACATCTAAACTAAATCTATGTTCATAATATACTTAATTTAAAATTAAGATTAGAAATTAAAAGGTCTAAAATTATGAATTTAAGATCTAAATTTCAATGTATAAACATGGGCTTCGGGTATGGATTAAACAAATTAGGTCTATAGACTAAACTACAACTAGGATCTTTAATTAGATCAGGCTAGAATCTTTTTTGATTTTGAGCAGTTGATCAAATCTAATCAAAGATTATTTGAGATTAGGTTAAAGGGGCTCAAAATTGAGTTTAATTATAGTTGATCAAATTGATTTATATGTGATGTGAATTGATTAAATCAAGATTAAATTTGGCTCAATGTTTCGAGCCCAGGTCTATAGGTTAACATGATCGATTCTAATCAACTAATTTGGTATCTAAGGTAAGTTTTAGATGGTAGTTTTTTAATTAGTTTCATTGTCTGATCTGGCTAATTCTTTGGTATCTAAGGAAAGCAACGGGGGACCCCCACTCATCTTCACTTACCTAGCTATTTTGAGAGATTATGTTTTGTATTAGGTTACTTGGTGACTCAAGTTCATCCAAACTGACTAGGTTGGTTAGACATGAGATGTGCTGACCTGAACTAGATTAGTCATCTACATTAAATGTATGTGTTTATTAGAGGAGACCAGAATCTAAATTTTTTCACTAAATATTGTATCTACCGAACTTTTACCATTGTAGAGATGTTAGTGCCTTTTTCGATGTTGATCGTTCTCGACTGGTTGCAGTGGTTCGGTTGTATTGGAAAGGCACGACCACTTTATTGGTATTAGATGCCTTGGAGTAAAGATGGGATTGGACCCAATAACTGTTAGGTGAGGAATCCAATGACTACTTTACACCCACTGCTAAATGATGGATCGGACTTAACTAAGGAGTGTGGTCAATAACTGTTAGGTAAACCCATATTACTTAGAGATCAAGTTGCTGCAACATGCTTAAAGAAGTATCTGGATAAAAAGTTATCCACACATTGATGTATGTGTCACCAATAACTATTAGGTGAGATGCTGTACATCGGTGGGATCTCAGCATCCATCAGAAGTTCAATTATTGTGTTAGGATTTTTGTTTCTCCATTCGAGGAGTGTTAGAGATTTGAAAAATTAGTGAGAGCTTTTGTTTATTTTTAAAGTTCCTAGAATGAATATTTACAAGTACAATCATCTAATTAAAATCTTTACTCTTTATGGTTAATTATCTCAATTTTCAATCTTCTAACTTGAGTTTTAGATATCAACCGATTAACCGAAACCTACCATATACCCTGACTCAGAAATCTAAGAATTGTTCTTAGTTTTTAAAAAATTAAGCCATGTTCTTGACCAGGTTATCCCTATGTCATCAGTATGTCCAATCCATAGTCAATGAGCTATACTTGATAAATGATTGGATAATGACAATAAGATTAGGTGCTATAAATTAGAGTCCATAATTGATAAGCTTCAACATATGCATAAAGATATACTGCCAATGAGATACTGATTCATCTGCAATAGCGATAAGGTGAACAGAATCGCATAACGCATAAGATGCATGATAGACAGTTTATCCATGATCACTGTTTGATAATGATCGAGGACATTGAGAAGCTCGACCTAATCATGCACGAGAAATTGCTAATGGATTTGATTCTACAATCCCAAATTCATATGGATAGTTTGTGAAATAATTATATGAATAAATATTATAGCACTTCATCTAAATTGATCAATATATTGGTAACTAAGGGACCTTAAAAAGTTCAGAGGTACATACCTGGAAAGCCTAAAGAAATGTGAATATGCCTTTGAAAGGCATGTCAGAATTGCTTAAATTTGATCTTACGATTTTCTCTTTTTCTAGTTGAGTATTAGACTCTAATGCTTGTTATTGCACTTAAGGGTCCAAGGGAAGCAAGAGGACTGAGGAAAGGTGAAGTACTTTTTTGAGTCGGCAATGGTACAAGAGTTGCACTGTGGCCGTGGGTACTTAACCTCTGTGACTATCATTTTAGATTCAGTTCTTAGAGACAGTCTTTCACATTTATATTGTGAAGCATATGTGTACTTATTTGAGCAAACAGTGAATGCCATTGGATCTGAAAGATCTAAAAATCAAATAAACCTGAAGTATATAGGTGGTTCTTTAGGCTAGGTCATATAGGAGAAGAAATGATTTATCGATTGAAGAAATATGAATTTTTGAGCTCATTGACTATGGAATCAGATCTAGTTTGTGAAACATCTCTTTGAGGATAAATGACCAAGCTGTCCTTTGTGAGATAAGGGAATAGGACCGTTGAGATACTTGTCCTAGTACGCATTTGATGTGTGCGGCCCATTTAATGAGCCAGATTAGGAAAGTTATCTCTACTTCATTATCTTTACCAATGATCAGTCATAGTATAGAAATGTATATGAGATACAAATCTGAGGCCTTTGAAAGGTTCAAAGAATTTAGATGTGAAGTAGAGAAGTAAACTAAAAAATCTTCAAAGTACTTCGATCAGATCGAGGATGTAATACTAAATAGAAAATTTTTTGATTTACTCAAAGAAAAATGGCATATTTTTCTGATGGAATCTTCCTTGTACACCTCTGCTTAACAGAATATTTAAAAGGAGGAATGGTACTATATAAGATATGGTCCGGACCATCATAAACATCCTTGATTTAACCTTTGTTTCTTTAAGGACATGCTTTAATTTTTAAAATTTAAATTAGGTTCCCTCTAAAATTGATTCCACCACACCATATGAGATATGGTATGACGGATAAGTTAGAGGATAGATATGTGAGAGCTCATTTATGGGGTATCCTAAAAGATTTGGGATGCCACTTTCTTTTTCCATTAGTTCACAATGTGATTGTGAGCATTCATACTATTTTCTTGAAAACAGTGGGAGGATAAACTCATAGAGAGAGTCTTTGAAGAGTAACAAGTCATAGTACCTATACAACCTATTTATGATAAGCCAGTATATGCAGTACCTCTTCTATCTCATAGATTTAGTAGGATCTTTCATCTTTCTGAAAAATACTTGTATTCTTACAGAGAATTCAGAGAAAGTATTTCTCAAGAGAGATTGAAAACATAAAAATAATCTCAAAACCTACAACGATGCAATGTTGGATATCGACCTCGAGAAATGGATGTATAGATAGCCCTACTAAATGGATATCTTGAGAAGGTATCTATATATATATATATAACAGAAAACTGCATCGATCACATCGATGCCCTGAATCTGATCTAACCTTTAGATCATATTAGTTAAGTTCGGAACTCATCACCTTTTCATGGATTGATGATTTCCACTGCTGGTAGGTGTAGTATGAAGCTCTCACTGATGTCGAATAACCACACAGGTCGTTTGGCCTCTATAGATCGTGCACTAGAAGTCCTGATCGGATCTTTCTTCATGGGAGTGCTAGCTCACATCAAAGGCTCTGGATGGCTGATCCAAACTCTTTTCTTCAGATCTTCTGGACTCCTCTGGATCAGAAGATGAAGCTTTATAAGGAGATGGTGGTGTGGAAGATTGAACAAGACTCACTCTTGTATTTTCTTCTCACAAAATCTAGAGTTGAAATCCTAAAACCCATAGTTGACGCCTGAGAGGAAGAACACTTCCTCTGTTTCTCACGCACGGGAGCCCAACCCACTCTCAACTTTTCATGTCCCCACTCTCAGATTTCTCATGCCAAAAGTCACTATTAATCTCATATAAAATTGATCCCCTTATAAGGTTGGCGTCCTATGGAAGATAAGGAGAAGAAAGAGGTAGTTTCGGTTCAAATTCAAATGTTGGTTGATCATTATCATCAATTTAAATCAAATTAAATTAAATTTTAAATAAAACTTTATTCTCATCTTATGAACTCAAAGAGAGGTCGACCAACAGCAGAATGGTGTAAAAATCTCATACAAAAATACTTTATGCATCGAAAAATGTGGTGGCATGAAGAGGAGAGTCCAACTCAATTTGGACTCTAGATTTTCATTCAAATTCAAATTTATTTGAACTCAAATTTAAACCAACCAATTTTTAATTCAAAAAGAATTAGATGAGGATATAAAAAAGGCTTCTATGAGAAAAATTATGTAAAAATATTTTTCACTTGAAGCATAAGAGGGTGCAAAGAAAGGAGGTGCAAGGGATTCGAATTCGAATTATTTTATCATCCAATTAGATTCTTAACCCAACCAAATTAGGTTAAACCCAATTGGACCACTAAACCTAATCTAATTAAGTAGAAAATAGTTTTAATTAAATTTTAATTAAATCAAAAATTAATCAATCTCAAGTCCTGATCATATCAGGAATCAAACACCCTTAGTGATTAGATCATCTCATAACTTAATCGGGTCAAACCAAATTAAATCTAATTCAATTAGATTTGATCTAAAACTCAATGCTCAATCAAATTGAGTTAATTAGTAATCTAATTACTAATCAATTCTCCTATAATTCATCAATAATTAGTGAATTAATTTATTTCAACTTTTGCATAGGGTTAATCATCAATCGAATTGACTATTTTATCCTAGAACAATTCTTAATCATTGATCAGCCATATGATCAGTCAGAAACTTCTTTTGAGTGTGATCCCATAGATTCGAATCTAAGTCGATAATATAAGAACAATCTTTCTATACCAATTGAAGTGACCATCCAGCAATTATACCCGACGTCTGGATAGATCGAAAGATTGCAAAGCATCATTCAAGAATCTATTGGCATATGGTTACTGTATAATTTATCTCTTTGCCCCAAATGCTCAATGTGACCTAGAGTTTAACTGTCAACCCTGATATGATCATCCACATTGTAATTTAATTTTCAAAATCCATCACATGGATTATCCTGACTAAAGTTTTACTGAATTGAAACACACTGATACATTAACTCTCACTTATTTGGAGGGATCAATTCTATCTTGACTCACACACCGACTTCACAAGTACTTGAATGTGCCTAGAAAACTTTCATCACTGAATTAAAAATTTAGATAGTTTGGCATCAAAGTACAGTGAGTTGCTTGCAAGTCACTGTAGTGATCTCAGATCGGAAGGACATTTATCCCATTCCCTCATGAACTACTCTTGACAGCAGAGTGCTCAACAATTGATCACATTCAGTGAGATGTACTCCTACGTCTCACTTGCTTGCCATGTCAGTGTCTCCACACTCCTTGATTAAGAAGACAACCAACGTATATGGCACACAACGACCTATACTTGATATAGCTATCATCCTAATAATAGTATATTATTTGGTCATAAACTTAAGATTTAAGGACTAAAAGATATCCTCCTATATCGAATCAAATAGTCCTAAAGACTTCATCACATAACAAGAGTTCAAAATAAGATGTACACAGTGATAAAAAAATTAAAAAATATTTATTAATTTAATAATTCATATACAATTATAATAATAAGCTCAACCATCAACAGACTGACGATTGACTTTAGAACATAATTTTCAATAACTTCCACTTGGACTAAAGCCAATCGGTATAGTATTGTATATCCATCTTTGATTTGTGATCTTCGAACTCCTTGACACCGAGGGCTTCAGTAAATCAATCGATCAGATTTTTCTTTCCATCAATCTTCTGAAGCTCGACGTCACCTAGATCCATGATATCTCGATTAGGTGGTAGCGGTGCAGAATGTGCTTGGTCCGCTGATGTGACTTTGATTCCTTTGCTTGAGCAATGGCACTAGTACTATCATAGTACAACAAGACAGGACCATCAAGAGAGGGTGCCATTTCGAGCTCATTGATGAACTTTCATAACCACATAGCTTTCTTTGTAGTATCAAATGTCGTGATATATTGCACCTCGCAAGTAGAGTCGGCCACAGTATGTTGATTAAAATTTTTTCAGCAGATTGCTCTACCGTTCAGGGTATAAACATATCCCGACATGCTCTTGCTATCATCATGATCCGATTGAAAATTAGAGTCTGTAAACCCCATAAGTTTTAAGTCAGATTCTCCATAGATAAGCCACTGATCCTTAGTATTTTTCAAATACTTAAGGATGGTCTTTTCGACCTTTCAGTGATTCTTATCTAGATCGGACTGATATCTGCTCATTACTCCTAATGAGTATGCCATATTCGATCGCATACATATCATGACATACATAATAGATCCCACTGTTGAAGCATATAGAATTCTACTCATGCGCTCTCTCTTGAGGAGTCGTTGGACAATCACTCTTCGAGAGAGAAATTTCATAACCTATTGGAAGATAGCCTTTTTTGAAATTCTCTACGCTAAACCTTTTCAACACAGTATCAATGTATGTTGATTGAGATAATTCAAACAATATTTTAGATCTATTTTTATAGATCTTCATCTCAAGGATGAAGGATGCTTCTCTCAAGTCCTTCATGGAGAACTGTGATGGCAACCAAATTTTTATTCTCTGTAATGCAGGAAAGTCATTTTCGATTAAGAGGATATCATCAACATACAAAATAAAAAATACTATCACAGAGTTATTAACCCACTTGTGTATACAGGGTTCCTCTCTATTCTTAATGAAGCCATACATTCTGATCACTTTTTCAAAATATATGTTCCAACTCCGAGATGCTTGCTTAAGTACATAGATGGATCTCTGAAGCTTGCACACTTTAGACTCATCTGTGGATATAAAACCTTCAAATTGTATCATATACACTTCTTCTTCTAGCTCTCTATTTAGGAAGACTATTTTCACATCTATTTTTCAGATTTTATAGTCCAAATGTGCTGCTATTGCAAGCATGATCCAAATGGACTTGAGCATTACTACAGGAGAAAACGTCTCGTCATAGTCAATACCATAATGCTGACGGTAACCCTTGACAATCAGACGAGCTTTATAGGTCTCCATCTTTCCATCTGCGTCCCTCTTCCTTTTGAAGATCCACTAACACTTTATGAATTTTATCTCTTTAGGTGGGTTAACCAATGTCCATACATTGTTGATTTTCATGGACTCCATTTCAGATTTCATGATTTTCAGCCACTTATCAGAGTTAGACCTCTGCATCACATCCATATAGGTGATCGAATCTTCATTGTTCTCATTGAGTTCAACTGGATCTCCGTCTCGGACTAAAAAACTATTGTATCTATTCAGTTGATGCGGTACTCTATCGGATCTCCTTAAAGATATTTCTACAATAGATTTCAGATTTGATCTAATCAAGTCCGACTCTATGGATTTACTAGATTGTGTCAGTTCTTCTATCGATCGAACTTCATCAAATTCAATCTTTGAGGCATTAGTTTCTTCACCAAGAAGCTTCTTTTCTAAAAAGACTGTCCTATTGCTGACGAACACCTTCTGTTTATCAGCAAGATAGAAGTAATATCTCTTGATCTCTTTTGGGTACCCTACAAATAGACACTTGTTAGATCTAGGTCCAAGCTTGTTAGTTTTCAAATATTTGATATAAGTCGGACATCCTCAAATTCTAAGGTGAGAGAATGCTAGCTTACGCCCTGTCCATATCTCATATAGTATTTTACTTATAGATTTACTTGAAACTTTATTTAAAATATAACAAGCTGACTCAAGTGTATATCCCCAAAAGAAGATTGACAGACTTGCAAAGCCCATCATGGACCAAACCATGTCTAACAGAGTTCGATTCTTTCTTTCCAATACACCATTATGCTATGGTGTTCCAAGAGGGATCTATTGTGAAAAAATTTTATTTTTTTTTTAAGTATGTCAGAAACTCACTGGAGAGGTATTCTCCTCCACGATCGAACCAAAGAGTTTTAATATTTTTTTCAATTTATTTTTCTACTTCATTATGAAATTATTTGAATATTTCAAATGATTCTGACTTATGTGTCATTAAGTAGACGTGTCCATACCTCGATAGATCATTTATAAATATAATGAAATAATAATATCCACCTCTGGTACTAGTATTCATTGATCTACATACATCAGTATGTATCAGATCTAGAACTTCACTGGCTCACTCACCTTTATCAGTGAAAGATGACTTGATCATTTTTTCAAGAAAACAGGACTCACAGGTTGGGAGTGATTCACAATCACTGACTTTGAAGATTTTCTTTTCCGTCAAGCTGTTTATTCTGTTCTTATTAACATGACCTAACCTACAATGCCAAAGGTAGATATCAGAGACTACTAAATCTAAGATGTTTGCTGGACGTATACATTACACTAATAGGTAGTGACAATATATAAATACCATTGTTTAACTGTCCATTCATTATATTAACACCATTCATAATGATATTAAAATTATTATTTTTAATTAAAATTTTATAATTGTACATGGTCAAAAGATCTACCAAAATAATATTCAATAAAAAGAAAGGAGAAAAGTGATATTGACTTAGAACAATTATATTAGACTTGAATATAAGCTTAATAGTCCTTAACGCTAGAACTGAAACTAGTCTTCCATCTCCAACATTAAGGAACCTTTCACCTTCTTCATATCTCCTACTGACCTGCAGACCCTATAACGAATTATAAATATTAAAAAGATTTTCAAAATCTAATATCCAGATAATAGAATTATAAATTAAAAAATTATAAGGTATCATCATATAATTACCTTGTCCAGTAATAACTTGCTTCTTTCTCGGTCTGTTCGGATTAAGAGAGGCAATGTATTGAGGACAATTCCTCTTCCAGCTTCCCTGCTTCTTACAGTAGAAGCATTCTACCTGACTCTGATCAGACTTACATTTTTTGGTCTGACAGAGCTTGAGTGCCCCAGCATTTTGCATCCTTTTCTTATTCTTCTTCTCTTTCTTAAAGGATCGACGTCCAGAAGAAGATCCTCCAACAATATTCACCGACTCCTTGTAGAGCTGGTGATCCTTCTCAAAGTTCTACAGCAACCCCAGCAAACCGTGGTAGTTGACTGCAGGCTTTGTCATTCAAAAATGAGTAAGAAAAAGGAGGTAGGACTTGAGCAGAGAGTTCAGAATAGCATCTTTTTCCAACTGCTCATACAGGAGAAAGTCAAGCTTGTTTAGGTACTCAATCATCTCAATCATATATATTGCATTATCAGTGACTAATGCTTCTTCTCTCATTCGAGCATTGAAGATGGCACAACTAGTCTTGTACCTCTCAATATCGTCGAATGTGCCAAAGAACTCATTCAACATTTGCAATATATCCTGTGACATAGCATTCTCGAAACGATGACTGAACTTATCATTCATTGCCGTCAGCATAATACAACGAATCATAGTTCGATCGTTGAGCCACTTCTGATAAGTGTCTCTGACCATGCTATGTGCGTTCGGAGCTGGCTCCTTGGGTGTCGGATTTGTCGATACATACAAGATCCGTTCGTACTGTAGGATAATTTTGAGCTTTCGATACCAGCTAACAAAATTTGATCCCATTAGTTTATCACTATCTAATAGTGATCAGAGCGACAAGATGGTGGCCATAACTGCAAAAAAAAAAAATAGAACCCAATTAGTTTATAAATTGATTAAGTCTAAAAATATGGATTTTAGTCTAAAGGTTTTACTTTTTTATTCGAATTGATAGCCTATATCTTCAATTCAAGAAATTATACTAATTTCTTAATGGATACTAGAATCCACATGGACTGCACATAGGCTCGAGTGTAGCTCGGCCAATCCTTGTGCACCCATGGGTAGGTTCTCAATCAATTATTTCACCAAATAATTTTTAGTATTCAATTTTGCCCCAGACACCTCTTCAGCAGATGTGTGGCGCCTCCACTGAAAATTTTGGTTAGGTCCAACCGTTAACATGCAAGAATCTAGTGCATTTAATAAACGAGTGATCAGGTCTGAGCGTGGCTCGGCCAATTTGATCATTATCAGAAAGATACAATTAAATCAACATATTTTAAATGATAATTCTGATAGTCAGATGAGCACCAGGTGTGTGGAGCCTCTAATGATCATCTAAACTATTAGACTCATTATCATCCAACTTAATGGGAGGCTATGATCTAGTTATCATCATAACTATTTTATTTTTAAGGATCTAACAATTTTAGAGGATTTAATTAGTTGAATTGAAAGAAGATAAAAGACTTGATCAGTTAATCTTAATCCTTTCACTGACTTCACTAAGTCGGATTAAAGAAGATTAGGCAAAAGCTGATCCAACCAATTAGTCGTAAATCCTTCCACTGACTTCATCAAATCATGAAGAGGACTCAAGACAAGTTGAACTAGGAGCACCTAAATCAAACATACTGATTTCTTAGTTAGCATGGGTCAACTCCAATCATTAAATGATCTAATTAAAACATGATTTACCATATTGGCCAGGTAAGTGAGATCGATGGGAGGGATATGCCATTAACTTGACATAGACTTAATCTATACGAGTAGCTCTCAATTAATAATTATCGATCAAAGCTGTCATACTTATCTTAGACACCAACTGGTTAGTTATTTTCAGTTTGATCAACTTATAGACTTGGATTCAATCACGGAGCTACAATTAAAGTCTATATTGGTCTAATCAAAGACATGGACTTGACCAACTACAGCTATTAAAATTGATCAAGAGAAGAAATTGACCCAATTAGAATTAACTTTTAATTAGATTTGATCAATTACTAACATGATCCATTATCAATGATTTCTAACCCTAGGTCTAACCTAGTTAAATAAACTTGACTCAAGCTAACCTATTAACCCATGAATCATGAAATTAATGCTTTAGATCTTTGATTCTCAAATCTAGATTGCTTAATTCTCAATTAAGTTTTGGACTGACATGGATTCGGATTTGATGTTTGAAAATAATTTTTAATTTTATAAAATATTTTTTACAATCAATCATCTAATGATCAATACTCTAATTTCAGATCTAATATACATTATTTTTAATCTAAAATAAAATTTTAATTTTTTTTTATTGTTCATCATCATAGAAAAGACCATACAGTATTCCTATACGTCATAGGAGATCCTATCGAATGGATAAATAAGATTGTGAAATCCTGATTTCTCCTATGATCGGACGGCTATTAAAATCTATCCAATCAGATTACTATACTACTTAAATTTAAAATTAATTATTTAGATCTAATCTAAATAATTAAAATTAGATTATACATAAAAAAATTATGTCATAAGAAACCTTACTCTGATACCATCTGAAAGAAAAATGGATAATTCAAAGCACGTATTTTTAAAATTTTACAGTAAAATAATAAAAGATTAAATATTTTAATTTTTTAAATATATATAAGATTAGATCTAAACTACCATTAAGAATCTATAATATAAAAATTTATATATAAAATATGATATAAAAAAGAAAACTGCATCAATCACATCGATACCCTGAATCTGATCTAACCTTTAGATCATATTGGTTGAATTCAGAACTCTTCATCTTTTTATGAATTGATGATCTCCACTGTTGGTAGGTATGGTATGAAGCTTTCACTGATGTCGAGCAGCTACACAGATTGTCCGACCTTTACAGATCATCCAGTCGAAGTCCTGATCGGATCTTTCTTCGCAGGAGTGCTAGCTCACGTCGAAGGCTCTGGATGGCTGATCCAAGCTCCTTTCTTCGAATCTTCTAAATTTTTTTAGATCAGAAGATAAAGCTTTATGAGGAGATGGTAGTGCAGAAGATTGGACAAGACTCACTCTTGTATTTTCTTCTCACAAAATCTAGAGTTGAAACCCTAGAACCCACAGCTCACACCCAAGAGGAAGAATCTTGCTCTGCTTCTCACGCACGGAAGCCCAACCCACTCTCAACTTTTATATTTCTACTCTCAAGTTTCTCATGCCAAAAATCACTCTTAATCTTGTACAAAATTGATCCTCTTATAAGGTTGGCGTCCCATGGAAGATAAGGATAAGAAAGAGATAGTTTCGGTTCAAATTCAAATGTTAGTTGATCTTTATCACCAATTCAAATCAAATTTGAATTAAATTTTGAATCAAATTTTATCTTCATCTTATAAACTCAGAGAGAGATTGACCAACATCAGAATAATATAAAAAATCTCATGCAAAAATACTTTATGCATGGAGAAAGATGGTGGCGTGAAGAGGAGAATCCAACTCAATTTGGACTCTAGATTTTTATTCAAATTCAAATCCATTTGAACTCAAATTCAAATCAATCAATTTTTAATTTAAAAAAAATTAGATGAGGATGTGGAAAAAGCTTCTGGGTATGAAAAAAATTACATAAAAATATTTTTTATATGAAGAATAAGAGGACGCAGAGAAAGGAGGAATAAGAGATTCTAATTCGAATAATTTTCTCATCCAATTAGATTCTTAACCCAACCAAATTAGGTTAAATCTAATTAGATTACTAAATCTAATCTAAATAGATAGTAAATAGTTTTAATTAAATTTTAATCAAATCAAAAATTAATCGAGCTCAAGTCTTGATCATATCAGGAATCGAATATCCTTAGCGATTAGGTCATCTTATAACCTAATTGGGTCAAATCAAATTGAATCTAATTCAATTAGATTTGATCCAAAACTTAATGCTCAATCAAATTGAGTTAATTAAAAATCTAATTATTAATCAATCCTAAACTAGTAGTATAAGAACAATCTTTCGATACCAATCAAAGTGACCATCTAGCAATGATATCCGACGTCCGGATAGGTTGAAAGATTGCAAAGCATCATTCAAGAACCTATTGGTATATGGTTATCGTATAATTCATTCTTTTGACCCAAATACTCAAGATGACCTAGGGTTTAACTGTCAATCCTGGTATGATCATCCACATTGTATTTCAATTTTCAAAATCTATCACATGGATTATCCCGATCAAGATTTTACTGAATTAAAAAATATTGATACATTAATTCCTACTTATTCAGAGGGGTCAATTCCATCTTGACTCATACACTGACTTTGCAAGTACTTGACTGTACCCAAAAATCTTTCATCAGTAAATTAAAAATTTAGGTAGTTTGATACCAAAGCACAGTGAGTTACTTGCAAGTCATCGTGGTGATCTCAAGTCGAAGGGACACTTATATCAATATCCTTTATGAGCTACTCTTGACAGTAGAATGCTCAGTAATTAGTGATGTTTAGTAAGATATACTCCTACATCTACTTGCATGCCATGTCAGTGTCTTATACTCCTTGATTAAAAAGACAACCAACCTATATGGCACATAATGATCTATACTTGATATCGCTATCGTCTTAATAATAGTATATCATTTGAACATGCACTTAAGATTTAATAACTAAACAATATATCCTCCTATATCGAATCAAATATTTCTAAGAACTTTATCATATAACAGGAGTTTAAAATAAGATATACACAGTGATGAAAAAATTAAATAATATTTATTAATTTTATAATTTATATATAATTATAATTATAAGCTCAATCGTCAACAGACTAACGATTGACTTTGGGACACCATTCCCAACATAGTGGCCTATGAATTTTACTTTCAGTGATAGAGATCACACTGTGAAGATCCATTCACAGATTTAAGCAAAAATCTCAGAGTTGGAATATTCATTTCAATGTTATGATCAAATTATTTGATTTCATCAAAAATAAAGAGAAATCATGTGGCTACATGAAGATCAATGGGAGGATCCTGTATTGACATCGATTAAAGTGTGGTTGCATATAAAATTTTTTCATCAAAGACCTAGTGCAAGCATCCTGTATTCTGAGAATAAAGATCTATATAGATAGATCTAAAAGGATGTTTAGATTTTTACAGATAAGTACATAGAAGAGGTGCTGAAAGGGTTCAGTATAGAAACCTTCAAGAGGGGTTTGCTACCCTCTTGAGCATAGATGTATGCCATGCTATGTATTCGACTTGATATATCTTGTTGTGAAAATCACGAGTAGATATTTATCAAATCCAGGCTGGAAGCATTGGCTTCTTGTAAAAACTTTCCTAAATACTTGAGAAGTACTAAGGATTTATTTCTGATCTTTGGAGAGTGGTTAGAGTTAAGAGTAGGAGGATACACTAATACTGATGGTAGAATATCTATATCGGTATGTATTCTTGAGTTATGTTGATTTGATGTGTTGGAAAGGTTTCAAACAATCGATCAATGAAAGTTGAGTATGCTGTAGATGTATAGCATAAATTCTAATTTTTATGATAGTTGTGGAACTGGATGTCATGACATCGGATGTCATGACACTATACTGCAAAGATAATAGCCCATAGTCCTTGCTAAGGAGCCAAGGTCTCACCAGAAGTCTAAGCATACAGAGTAGGGACATATACGATTATCTCGAGTAAAAATATATAGAGATGCAGAGAATAGACTCCACATAGGATGTGATAAGCCCAAGTCACTTAGCTAGCCAAAGATCGAAACTTGTCTTAACCCGAAGGGGCTTAGGTATATGGCAGATTTACTTTAGTGCAAGTGAGAGTTTGTTAGATGTATACCCTAGAAGCCAATCTTGGTTGATGCATACATTTCTCTAGGACATATTTTTGTACTTAACAGATAATTTTTATTATTAATCATGTAGTATGTGTCCATGATTTATCCTAAAAATTGACAAAGATGATTTTTATATATTCTCAATGTGTTAAAAATTTGAGACATACATCATTAGTGGTTAATTTCTAAATATTCTCGATCATAGGATCGTCACGAAAAATAGTGATTATTCCATTTAAGATTGGTATATGGATCACCTCTCTTTTGGATAGATAAGTCTCGAGTCTACTGTGTGGGATACTAGGATGAAAGTGTAGGTGGTTGTAGAGAACAATTTGCACTGAGTATGACCAACATGAAAAATTACTTGAATGTCTATTCATTTGTCAGTGGTTTTCTCGATGCTGCAGTGGTGTAACTGGTCCTTTAACCTGCAGTGTGTTGGCTATTTACAGCGAGGCTACTTAGTTTGACTATATGTTTCTTTGATCCCTGACCATTCGAGTCCTTGCTGTATATGTTGGCTATAATGGATTCAGATTTACTGTTGGAGTAAGATGTACCTAAATGAAATCTATCGATCTTGATAAAAAAGTAGTCCTATACGATTCGTGAGACTGAGTTCAGAAAATTTCTAGCCAGAGTAAGTGTGAGCACTAAAAAATTTTTTTACTAAATTTACAGGTGAATTCGAGTTAAGCCAATCTAGCATATGACTGACAATAAGATTTGACGAGTTCTTCATGACCTCCATTTAATTCTCTCATGTGGATACTTTCAACCAACACACCCTGCACCGAATGGGATTTACAAAGACTGATGGTGGTTGGATCAAGGGCTCTGAAGAAAGAGCTGAAGAGAGAACTGAAGATAGAGCTGAAGACAGAACTGAAGACAGAGCTGAAGAAGAAGGTCCATCATCTCCTGTCCATGACTTCAGGGCAGCATCACCAAATATCCAGTTCATTCCTGAGACAGAGGCTGGCCCTTCAGAGTTTACTAGGATACTCACACCAGTGTATCAGCCAGAGAGTAGAGCACCTTCATCAGAGTTCAGACTGGCGGACGATCAGATCGAGCATATATCACAGCGTGTGGCCTCCTTGCTATCTAGTCAGTGGAGCAGTACTTCTTTTGCACCAGGAGCCACTTCTTCTGATCAGACCATTACTCCTCACATCTCCACTGTGTTTCAGATGATATCAGATCAGTCCGTCCGGATTCAGCAACTTGAGGACACAGTCTGGAGACTGACTGGCAGAGTTCTTGACTTGCAGGGGCAAGTCCTTGCTTTGGCCCATCCCAAGCCACAGGAGTCAACTATTGAGGTCACAGACCTCACTGCAGAGGCTGGCAGGCTCAGAGGAGCACTAGAGGGTGGATATGAGTTACTGAGGAAAGAGATCCGAGGATCGAGTGAGCATGCAACCACTCAGTTCACTGCTCTACTACAGTCTGTTTCCAGAGCACTGAATGTACTTGATTCCATCAGACTCACCCTTTCTGTTCAGTCCTTAGCCTCTCAGCGTTCTCAGCCTCCCAGTTCATCTCGCTCTCCTGCTCGTGCCAGAGGCAGACGGGGTAGAGGACGCACTTCTGATCCATCAGCTTCTCATCCCATATCTGATGACTCCGATCCATGACTTGTCTTGATCATTACTAGATCCTAGGTGTTAGTGTCTTGTTCTAGAATCTGTATTTTGGGGCCATGTATTGACAATTAGCTGGTTGATTTTTTTATGAACTATGTATTGAAACAATTATGGTTTTATGGAATCATCTTTTACTTATATTTCTACCTTTTGTAATGATGACGATCATATTTTGGTTATATATATTCTCCTTGTTGAAATATTGTCTTCTCTTTGTTGTTGTTTGTTGTTAATAATTGCTGTATTAAGGGGGAGCAAACATCTGTGATAAACTCTAAAAGGGGGAGAAATTAAAGAATGTTTCAGAAAAAGGAGGAGTTAACCATGTTTGATGATGTCAAAAAGGGAGAGAAATTAAACAAAAATAAAACAAACAGCAATCCATCAAAAGCAAAACCATAAATTATGAGCAATTAAAGAAAAAGCAACCCATCAAAAGCAAAACTACAAATTATGAGAAATTAATGAATAAATTGAAGAATTTAAAGAACAATATCAAAAATACAATGCTAAGTACAATGCAAATAAGTAACTTTTAAATTACTTCTTTACATATGCTCTGATTTGCTTTAAAAATTTAAATATGCTCTGATATACTTCAAAATTCCAATTTGCTCTGATACATCTTTTGAAATTTTATTTACCTTGATACATCTTAAGAAATTTAACTTACTCTGATACATCTTAAAAATTTTTTAACTTACTCTGATACATTATAAAATTTGCTCTGATACATTGTAAAATTTTCTCTGATACATTGTAAAATTTTTTCTGATAACATTGTAAAATTGTTTTTTTTTTCTCTGATACATTGCAAAATTTATTTTTCTCTTGCTCTGATACATCTTAAACTCAAAATGATCTAATACAATTTCCAAATCAACTCTTAAACATGCTTTGGCACACATAATTATTTTTTGTATCAAAAGTAATTAAAGCACATAATTATTTTTTGCTCTGATGCTAAAACTAAAATCAAATGAGAATGAGCAAATTTTCAAAATACAGCTTGCTCTGATAACAAAAACAAGTTTTCTGCTCTAACACCAAAATCACATAATCCAATGAGCATATCTTCAAATCTTTAAGAAAATGGACAAACTATTTTTGTATATGACCATTTATATCACATACCAAAAGAATCATACTCTTTTCAAGCATATACACCTATAATGCATTCTTTTGAAATTATTGATTCACATAAATGCTTTTGTTCAAATATTTTATCATCATCAAAAAGGGGGAGATTGTTGTTCCTAGATTGATTTTGATGATTACAAAGCAGATTGAAGGGATACAAATATTTTTAGTTGAAAAAGTCTTTATGCTCTTCAGGGGCAAAATCGTAATTTTACTAAAATCTTGATTTGATAGTATCATTTGGTAGAACAAATGATTTGTAATCTATTGGTGAAATTTTCATTATTTTTGGACTTATATTTTTAAAGTTATGAAGGTTTGAAGTGCATGAGTCGACTCATGAGTCAACTCATGGCACTATGAGCTGATTGGCACGTAAAAATTTCCCTTGGCACGCTGGATTTTTGGCTTGGCACGATCTGTGAGTCGACTCATGAGTCAACCCACAAAGCATGAGTCGACTCATGAGTCGACCTCTGCTGATTTGAGCCAAAAAATTCCAGAAACCAAATCTCTGGTCTTTGCAACAGAGGTCGACTCATGAGTCGACCCCTGAAGCATGAGTCGACTCATGAGTCGACCCCTGCGATGGAAATCATCCGCAACGACTAGTTTTTTGTCCATTTTAATTGTCTTTTATGCTCCCTAAAAATGCTCTAACGGCTCTTTTTCTACCTAATATGTTTTCTCTTGTTTCTTAATGCTATAAAAGGTTTCAAAAAGTGAAAATACAGGAGAAATACAGGGGATCCAAAATATACACGAGGAGATCAACGAAATACACAAAAGAAAAAGAGAGGGGATCCACAATCCACACGAGAGAGACAAGAGATCTACAATATACACGAGAGATTGTGAAGGAGAAAAGCAAGAGTGTTCAAAAGGGCATTCAAGAGTATTCAAAGAGAGGATTTTTCAAGCCTATTTTTCAACCTTGATCAAAAGCTCTTTCAAAGCCTTCAAGAAGTCTTCAATCAAGTTCATCTTCTTCTCAAGCGTTCATCCACCTTGAGAAAATCCAAAAGGGGATTCTTCATTTGAGTAAAGTGTTTTTATTGTTATATTCGCTCATTTAAGGAGCTATTCTTGTACTTATTTGTGCTCTAAACTGTCTTACTCTTTGTGAGTAATTGTTCTTGTTTTTGGAGGATTTTCAAAACAAGGGAAGGTTGATCCGAACCTGAAATCGGAGTGTTTTGGATTGGCTTGTACCCAAAAAATAAGTGGACTAGCTTGGGATAGCTAGTGTCGGAGTTTCCGACGTTTGTATTCGGGTTGAATACAAGTATAGTGGATTGAAATTTCCAAGTAGGAGCTTGGAGAGTGGATGTAGGTGCAAAGTTGGCACCGAACCACTATAAATCCTTGTGTTTGTGGTGTGCTTTATTGTTTCTCTTTATTTCTTTATTATATCCTTGCATTCTTGCTTTAGGTGATTAATCTTGATTTAAAGTCTTTCTTCTCTTTCATCAAGCTTTTAACAAAAACTTTTCATAAGTAATAAGTTAAGCTTAAAATTTTTAAAAATCCAATTCACCCCCCCCCCCTCTTGGGTTGCATAGCTGGGCAACAGACATCGTTCTGACAAATCATTGTCTAAAAATAATGTAGAACATTAGTTAATGGTAGATCTGAAAATTTTTGCATGTTATAATGTGATTACAAAATTATTTTGGATCTAAATTATTTCAAATCTAAAATAAATTTTGAGTATTTTAGATCTGAAATTAGTTTCAAATCTAAATATGCTAATTAGGGTTTAATTTGGATCTAGTATGGTTGCTAAAGTTATTTCATATATGTAATATATGATTGCATGTATAGATTTGAATTATTGTTCATATGTGTGACATGTGAAAGATAATTAGATCTAAATTTTAATTGATTACATACGTGATATATTAGATTAATCTCTTAGTAGTATAGTAATTGGATTGCGATAATCACCATGGCCGTCCAGTCATAAGAGGAAGAATGGATTAATATCCCTCTCTTGCCCATTCGACGGGTTCTCTTATGACGTGAAGGGATACCGCTTGTGATGTTTTCCATAAAAATGAATAGCGAATGAAAAATTGTATGTGATATATATTTTAGATTTAGATCTTTTTATGTATACATTAAGATATGTGTTTTAATCAAAAATGATATATCTGATATATAGTTTTTGATACATGATCTAAAATTTAATTTTTGCAAAATCCTGATCCAAAACCCTAGATTCTGTTTGCATGAAATCCTGAAACAGTGGCTGGCACGCCTATGGAGTCGACTCGATTCTTGTTCGAGTCGACTCATGTGCTTGGCGAGTCGACTCATTTTTATTGGAGTCGATTCGAGACCCTAACAGGTTAGCTCATTTGCTGATGAGCTGACTCAATTGTACAGACTAGGTCAGTAGATTTTTGTTTGTCTCAATGTTGAGCCGTCTCACTATGATGAGTCGACTCGATTCTGTAGACAGCAAAATGGTATGAGATATGATACAAATAGTTTGGATCATAAATTATTTTGATATCTAAATTAAATTCATGTTCATAATGTACTTAATTGAGAATTAAGATTCAAAATTAAAAGATCTAAAATTATAAATTTAAGATCTAAATTTCAATGCATAAAATATGGGCTTCGGGTATGGGTTAAACAAATTAGGTCTAGAGACTAAACTACAATTAGGGTCACTGATTAGATCAGACTAAAATCTTTTTCGATTTTGAGTAGTTGATCGAACCTAATCAAAAATTGATTGGGATTAGGTCAAAGGAGCTCAAAATTGAATTTAGTTGTAGTTGATCAAATTGATTTACATGTGATGTGAATTGATTAAATTAAGACCGAATTTGATTCAGTATTTCGAGCCCGGATCTATAGGTTAACCTGATTGATTTTTATCAACCAATTTAGTGTCTAAGGCAAGTCTTAGATGGTGGTTCTTTAATTGATTCTGTTGTTTGATCTGGCTAATTCTTTAGTATCTAAGGAAAGCAATGGGGGGACCCTCACTCATCTTCACTTATCTAGCCATTTTGAGAGATTATATTTTGTATTAGATTACTTGTTGACTCGAGTTCACCCATACCAATTAGGTTGGTCAAACATGAGATGTGCTGATCTGAACCAGATTAGTCATCTATATCAGATGTATGTGACTATTAGAAGAGATCTGAACCTAAATCTTCTCACTAAATATTAAGTCTACCGATCTTTCACCATTGTAGAGATGAGAGTGCCTTTTTCGACGTTGATCATTTTTGACTAGTTATAATGGTTCAGTTGCATCATGATGGCATAACCACTCTAGTAGTATTAGATACCCCAGGATAAAGATAGGGTTGGACCTAATAACTGTTAGGTAAGGGATCTAATGATGACTTTGCGTCCACTGATAAATAGTGAGTCAGACTTAACTAAGGAGTGTGATTAATAACTATTAGGTGAGCCCACATTACTTAGAGACTAAGTCGCCGCAACATGTTTAAAGAAGCATCTGGATAAAGTGTTATCCATGCATTGGTGTATGTATCACCAATAACTGTTAGGTGGGGTACCGTATATCGATGAGGCCTCAACACCCACTAGAAATTCAATTGTCGTGTTAGAATTTTCATTTCTCCACCTGAAGAGTGTGAGAGATTCAAAAAATTTATGGGAGTCTTTGTCTGTTTTTAAAGTTTTTAGAACAAATATTTACAAGTCCAATCATCTAATTAGAATCTTTACTCTCTGTGGTTAATTATCTTAGTTTTCAATCCTCTAACTTGAGTCCTAGATATCGACTGATTAATAAAAAATTACTATATATCCTGGCTCAAAAATCTAAGAATTATTCTTAGTTTTTAAAAAATTAAGTCATGTTCTTGACCAGATTATCCCTATATTATCAATATGTCCTATCCATAGTCAACGAGCTATACTTGACAAATGATTGGACAATGATAATAAGGTTAGGTGCTATAAATTGAAGTCCATGATTGATGAACTCTAATGCATGCATAAAGACATACAGACTATCAATAAGTTGCTGATTCATCTGCAATAGTTGTGAGGTGATCAGAATTACACAGTGCATAAGATGTGTGATGGACAGTTTGTCCATGATCACCGTTTGACAATGATCGAAGACATTGAAGAGCTTGAGAAGCTCGACATGACCATGCACAAAAAATTGCTAGTGGATTTAATTCTGCAATCTTCGATTCATATGGATAGTTTGTGAAATAATTATATAAATAAATATTATAGTACCTTATCTGAATTGATCAATATATCTAAGAGATTTTGAAAAGTTCAAAGGTACATATCTGAAAAGCTTGAAGAAACATGAACACGTCTTTAGAAGGCATGTCGGAATTACTCAAATTTGATCTTATGGTTTTCCCTTCTCCCATTTGAATATTGACTGTAGTGCCTGTTAGTGCACTTAAGGGTCTAAGGGAAGCAAGAGGGCTGAGGGAAGGTGAAGTACTCTTTTGAGTCGGCAATGGTGGAAGAGTTGCACTATGGCCGTGGGCACTTAATCTCTATGACTACCATTTTAGATTCAACTCTTAGAGATAGTCCCTAACATTTGCATAGTAATGCATATGTATACTTATTTAAGCAAACAGTGAATGCCATTGAGTTTGAGAGACTATGCTATTTTTTTTTGAGATAACTCAAAATTTTTTTACTAAGGTATTCTCCTTCTCGATCTGATCAAAGAATCTTGAGAGATTTTTTTATCTATTTTTCTACTTCATTTTTGAATTCTTTGAACTTTTCAAAAGCTTCAGACTTATGTCTCATAAGAAACACATATCCATACTATGAGTAGTCATCAGTAAAAGTGATGTAGTGATAACCATCCTTGATCTACACATCAAATGTGCTACACACGTCAGTGTGTACCAGGACAAGTATCTTAGTGATCCTTTCCCCATGTCCTATAAAGAATAACTTGATTATTTTTTCTTGAAGGTAAGATTCACAAACTGAATACAACTCAAAATTCAATTAGCTAAAGATATTATCCTTTTTCAGTTTGTTTATCCTATCCTCTCCAATATGATCAAACCTAAGGTGTCACATATACTTGAATGAATGTTAAGACTTAGCTTTTTGATGCATTTAAAAAAAATCCAAAGCACCTCTATCATTTTTTATCTATAATCAATAATATTGATTTCATATAATTATGTACTTCATGCACTTATTTCATATATTATAATATCATTTTATGTTTATATTACATTATAATATAATTAGGTCGCTCTAGCATTTGCCATAGAAATTTAAGTTTTTGTTGATGCATGTCAAACATCTTTACGAGGATCAGAGCTAATATTATGAACTACAAAGACTTAAGATTTCCAATGATAGAGGAAAGGGGAAGCAAGGAGAGAGTGATGAGCCAAAAAATCATATCATTCCCTTGTATACTAGTACTCAATTTTGCAAATTTTCTCCTTAGGCTTTTCATCTTCCTATTTTAATGATGAAATTTATGTTAAATCTCATGGTCAAATAATCAAGCTAATAGGAAATAGGAGAAACAATGATATGATTAAAATAAATTTGTTTTTCCAATTCTTATAAAACAAGAGAATATATAGGAAAAACATAGCAAAATAATCTCATATGCTTGTTTGAATTGGCTACTTGCACTATGAAAGCTAGATTAATTTAGTTTATATTGTACTAAGTGTTATAGCAAGTAAAAACTAACGATGATATTATAAGGTGCATGGCTATTTGTGCAACTAATTAAGTATTTTATATCCAAAAGTTTTATAATTTATATAAAATTAATCATTTTATTTTTCACAAAAATTTAAAATGGTACTTTTACAAAAAAATAACTATATAGGTACATATATATAAAAAAAAGAATTTACACACATATACATCATATATATATATATATATATATATATATATATATATGTATGTATGTATGTATGTATGTATGTATGTATATGTATATATGTATATACGTATATACATACATATATATATATATATGTATATATATATATATGTATATATGTATATGTATATGTATATATATATGTATGTATGTATATGTACACAGAGATAGACTAGGCTCCACACAACTGGATCCCAGCTCCCATCCGTTCGGATTCCCCTCTATTGGATCGATGCGCATCTCAGAACTTTTTTTTATAAGCTAATGGAGGGGTTCGAAGGATGTTAGCTGAGCTGACGTGTTAAAAAAAAAGCAACATTCAATGAAATGCGATGTGACATAAGGCCAGGGCACACGACCGTCATTGTCTCCTCTGCTATCATTTTTGGGCAAGCCCCCCACCCACCTTCTCTCTTCTTCTCTCTCTCCCACCCACTCATGGCCGCCATCTTTCAGTAACCCCTCCACCTATGCCTCCTCTCTTCTTCTCTTTCTCTCCCCACCCACAGCCGTCATCTTCTGGTAACCCCCGCACCTGCGCCTCCTCTCTTCTTCTCTCTTCTGCGGTCGCCATCTCATTTCCTCCCAAGCTGAGCTTTCTACCCCGCGACCATCATCTCTTCTCCTCCCAAACTCTCCACCCATCATTAGTGAATATTTTGTATGCATTACGTTCAAAAATTTGTATTCTCATTGTTTGTGTTTATATTGATAGAATAAATACAAACTATAAATAACCCTGGATACGATAAACATAATCATGGATGGGATAAACACCAAGTACTTTAGAATAATAAATAGAAACTTTGAATAATAAATACAAATTTTGAATAATAAATATAAATTTTGCTAGAATAAACATAAATCCTACGGAATAAACACAAACTTTGGGACAATAAACACAAATTATCCAAAATAAATACAAACTTGGGGTTAAAAAATGGAGTGATCCAAAGGTCCTCCCAGGATAAACAACAAAGGGATAGGATAAACACTCAGTCTATGCAAATCATTTCAGAATAAATACAAACTTCAAATAATAAATACAAATAGGTCTAGGATAAATATAAAATTTTCATAATAAATATAAATACTGAATAATAAATATAAACTATATATAATAAATAGGAACTCTTTAAACTATGAGTTTATATTTATCTTGAAAAGTTTTTATTTATCGACACAGAATTTATATTTTTTAGTGCTTGCACTTCTAATCCCATGAATTCACTCACTGCAATAAAACAGGTTATTAGTGATAAAATTTTTTTATCACTAATAATCTATTTTTGTCACTAATAGTTATTAACGATGAAATTTTCATCATTAATATTTTATCATAAATAATCGCATCGTTGATAATATTTATGAAAAAAATTATCATGAATAATTGATTATTTATGATGAATAATTTTTATGATTAATAAAATTTATTTTTTAAAAATTATTTATGATGAAAAATTTTAGTCGTAAAAAAAATATTTACGATGAAATTTAACATCACTAATAAATAATAAATTAATAGTAATAAAAATATTTTTATTGCTATTAATTTAATTTAAAATTTTTATAAAAATCAAAATTTTAAAAATTTTTAGTGATAAAAAATTTTCATCGCAAATATGATTTTTTGCAACAAAAATTTTTTATCAATAATTTATAAAAATATTAGCGACATAAAATTTTTATTATAAATATAATTATTAGTGATGAAAATTTTTATTGCTATTAATTTAATAATAATTTTTTTTAAAATTAAATTTAAACAATATTAGTGATGTAAAGCTTACATCGTAAATACTATAATTTTTGATGTTGATTTTTTTTGCTAATAAATATCAATTATTTATGATAAAAATATTTTCATCATTATTAATTTTATATAGAATTTTAATATTTTTAAATTTATTAAAAATTTTATTTATGACTAATTTTTCATTATAGTAAAATATTTTTAGCGACTAAAATTTTGTTGAAAATAATTCCATCACTAATAATTTACACATATTTTTTTAAAAAAATAATTTATAAATATATATTTTTAATTTATATTTATAATATTTTTTATAAATTAAAAATAAAAAATAAAAATAAAAAATTTATATAATAAATTTATAAATAAATTTTATTATTTTATTATATTAAATTAAAATTATAAGAGATTTAAAATAAAAATAAAAAATTATATGAAGAGACCATCAAGTGTCGGCATCTACAGAAGGAGAACGAGCTGGAAAAGAAGAATGCTCGAAAGAGCTCAGACCGATCTGCTGCTGTCTTATCAGCTGTATCATCTATTTCATCTACGCCATCTACTTCATCATCTGGATTTGGAGCCGTTGATATTTGTCGACGTATGTAGCCAACTTATGAGGTCGCTGTCGATCCTCAGTAGTCTGTCTCTGCATCTCCATTAATCGAGCATTGCAGGCAGCATGGATGTCAGCCCTAGATGAGCGTGAAGATGAGGGAGTAGTGATCCCATATCCTAGACCCCTAACATAACAGGATCTCATACCAAGCACCTGATCACAGATCTCATCATCTGTGGATGCGGTCGAAACCTCAAGAGTAGGCTGGGATCTCATATCTGTCATACGATCATGAAAATTAAAATTATAGCTATTTTAATTTTATAATAAAAATCTTATGAATAAAAAAATTTATAAAGAGCTCCTGGCTCCCCATCATCCACTCTTCTGACCATCGTTGATGGGTTCGCTGGTAGATATCGATCATATCAGGAAGCTCGTCACTCTCAGTATTTCTCTATAATTTGAGAATAATTAATTAAAAATTTTTTAAATAACTAAAAAATTCTATACTAATTAAAAATTACTTACCATATGCTTTATATAACGAGCGAACAACTTCGAATCTCCATAATGCGATACGGTCTGTCTCATCTGATTCGCGATGTTCTGGACACATCTTCTCTGTACAGTTATTAGTCAAATTAGTAGATAATAAATTTAATTTAAGAATAAATGATTCAATCATTAAACTCTAAAAAAAAAATTGAATATGTAACCTGATATGCTGGACTTCGTAATACCGGTATATGATAGTCCAATCATCCATAGTGATGCTGTCATAGGACCGCTGCCGCACTGTCTCCTCTCCATGATCCTACATCATATGGTACCAATGCTGATAGATGTGGTGGCGATAATTCTTGAAATATAAAGATAAATGAGCATCCATGGCTCGTCGCACACGATCCTCCTCAAAATCAATAATATTAAAAATACTCTGTCAATCCTTGAAATATATTTTCATCGTAAATACTCAATTATTTATGATGAAATATTTTTATCATAAATAATCTATAATTTTTAAATTTTTTAAATTTTTTATTTTTTTAAAAATATTAGTGATAAATTTTTTTTATCATAAATAATTGAGTATTTATGATGAAAATTATTTTCTATCATAAATACTCGATTATTTAAGATAAAAAATTTTTATCATAAATAATCTATAATTTTTTAATTTTTAAAATTTTTTTTATTTTTTTTAAATATTAATGATGAAATATTTTCATTGGAAATAATATTATTTTTGATGAAAAATATTTTCTATCATAAATACTTAAATTATTTATGATAAAAATATTTTTATCATGAATATTTTAAAATTTAAAATTAAAATAAATATTTTATTATTTATGATAAAAATAATCATCATAAATAATAACTATTTATGATAATTTTTTTCATCACTAATATAAAAGTATTTACGATGAAAAATTATTTTCATCATAAATAGTTTATTATTTGTGATGAATTTTATTTTATATCATAAATACTGATTATTCATGATAAAAATATTTTCATCGTAAATAATTTTATCGTAAATTTTTTTTTTATAGTAACTGTGCATCTGGATGTCTTCGAAAAGAAAAACATTCGTGACTTAATAGGAGTGATTAAGGAACACCCCATGACTTAATAGAGAACGGTCAATGGACGCCCCGTGACTTAATAGGGCCGGGATGCTATTCTTTTTATAGGCTCCTTCCCCTTCCTTCGCCATGCGATGATGGAGTGAAGCAATATGTTCACGGGCGGCAATGTTCAGCTTCTCGATCGAGGCCACCGCTCATCATTTCAGAGGTGGAGCCATCTTGTAAGCTCCGTATTGGCTTGGGAGGTCTATGAAAATATGTTCTAATGCTGAAGAATCTGAATCTTCCTCAAAGCGCATCAGACTCATGTAGTTAGATCATGGCATTGATAGTACATAATATTACATGAATTATAAAGAAAATTTTAGATGTCTCCACATTTCGTTTCTTCTAATACATTATGATTGAGCTTTTATTTTTTCCTATCTTCTTTCCATAGGGTTTTCAGCAGGATACTGTGATTTATTGTTCTTATATTTTCATCAGAACATATGGGACTTGACACCAGATACAGACCTTTTGACAGAACTTCCAGTAGAGATTTGAAACTATCCTTGCCGACTTGATAGTGAGTCACTTGTGCTTGAAAATTTTTTGATCGTCAGATTTTGAAGACTGCAATATCAGCATATCAGTGCAGGATATGGCGAACATTAGAAGGAGCTTTCTACTGTCATCTATCTTGTTTGTTGTTTTTATTCTGTGTTGTGCTTGATGCATCGTCGTTGTAATGCTTTGTTCATCCAGAAACTTCAAATTATTTTAATTTGATGATATATACATTCAAACTATATAACTGTACAATAAATATTTATGTGAAATTTCAAAATATTTTTAATTTGATGATATATACGTTCAAACTATATAATATTTCATTCTTTTTAATTCGTTTGTTGATGATGTTTGTTTTTTAAAATGGAACAAAATGGAAGACCGATGAATCATGATCAATCAGGCATTGTTTAAAAAAAATAAGCCGAAAGAATTAAATGAGATGGAGAAACTTGGAAGGAAGAAGCATGTACGCACCTACATGCTCCATACAAGCACTTTCATTTTAGGTTCCTTCAACAATCTCTCCAATTTTAGATTTAAATTTTGTTGATTTATTAACTCCTATTCCACGAATGAAGGAAGAAGAAGAGGATGTAAATCCTCTGTTCCATGGAGAAAAAAAACCTTCATGAATGTACCTTCATGCATGATTGTAGGTGCCTACATCTTGATTGTAGACGTCTACAATCAAGATGTAGGCACCTACAATCATGCATGAAGGTACATTCTTGAAGGTTTTTTTTTCCGACCCACGTCCTCTTCTTTCTCCTTCTTCATTTATGGAACAGAGGTTAATAAATCAATAAAATTTAAACTTAAAATCAAAAAATTATCGAAGAAACCTGAAACAAAGGTGCCAACATGGAGCATGTAGGCGCCTACATGCTCCATGTAGATCCCTGGAGTATGTAGGCACCTTCATTTCAGGTTCCTTCGATAATTTTTTTAATTTTAGGTTTAAATTTTATTGATTTATTAACCTCTATTCCATGAATGAAGAAGGAGGAAGAAGAAGATGTGGATCCCCTGTTTCGTGGAGAAAAAAATCTTCAGAAAGGCTAAAGGCACCTTCATGAAGATGGATAAAGATTATATTTTTCATGTGAAAGAAGGATAAGCTTTCTTTATGTGAATTCAATCCACTTTAGGTCACCCATACACAGTTCTGAAAGTTGTTCGAAATCCATCATGGTAAAAAAATAATAATAGATGACAGTAGTTTGCGGATAAAAAAGCTTCTTCATAACAGCAAACCACTCTAAAATTGTGAATAATAAAGTATCGATAAATAAAAATTTTTTAAGATAAATACAAAATATATTGACCCATGCCCTCTGCTACTATCACAAACCTCACAAAAAATTTCATTAGGATCACAATGCGTGCTTTTCGGATCGGATCATAATTCGGACCTTTGTATAGATAAATAGAAACTGTAAATAATAAATACAAACTTTATGTCAATAAATAAAATTTTTTTAGGATAAATGCAAAGTCGGAGTTTAAAAGTTGAGTAATCCAATGATCCATCCAGATAAAACATAAGAGAGAGGATGATAAATACTAAGTCCTATCCCAAATAAACATAAAATATCAGAAGATAAATATAAACTTTAAATAATAAATAGAAACTATGAATAATAAATACAAACTTCGAATAATAAATATAAACTATGAATAATAAATAGAAACAATGAATAATAAATCTAAATTTTGAATAATAAATAGAAACTGTAAATAATAAACACAAACTCTGTGTCGATAAATAAAAATTTTTTAGGATAAATACAAACTCGTCGAGTGATCCTATGATCCATCATGACAAACAATAAAAGAAGATAAACACTAAGTCCCACGAAAATAAATATAAACTATCAAAAAATAAATACAAACTCTAAATAATAAATACAAACTCCAACCGGAGCCCAATTGGAGTTTGTGTTTATTATTTATAGTTTCTATTTATTATTTAAAATTTATGTTTATCTTCTGATAGTTTATATTTATTTGGGTAGGACTTAGTATTTATCATCTCTCTTATATTTTATCTTGGGTGGACCATTGGATCACTCAATTTTTAAACTCCGAGTTTGTATTTATCCTAAAAAAAATTTATTTATCTACACAGAGTTTGGATTTATTATTCAGAGTTTTTATTTATTATTTGAAGTTTGTATTTATTCTCCGATAATTTATGTTATTTCCGCAGTACTTAGTATTTTTTCTCCTCTCTTGTTGTTTATCGTTTGTTTATCATGGGTGGACCCTAGGATCAGTCAACTTTTGAATCTCGAGTTTGTATTTATCATAAAAAAATTTTATTTATCAGCACAGAGCTTATATTTATTATTCACAGTTTCTATTTATCCACATAGAGTTTGTATTTATTCACAGTCTATTTGTGTTTATTATTCATAGTTTTTGTTTATTATTTAGAGTTTGTATTTATCCTTTGATAGTTTGTATTTATTTTCACAGGATTTGATGTTTATCCTCCTCTCTTGTTGTTTATCGTGGGTTGATCTAGGATCACTCAACTTTTAAACTGTCTATCTCCTTCATTTTGGTGGTGAGTCGATAGATCTCGGGGTTAGATTGCTCCACGAAGGTTGAGAACTAGGAATTGAGAGAAGAAACGACGGTTGTTGGTGATCTCGATGATTTGTGGCATCCAGATCCGATCTCGTAAAGGCACCTTCATGGTAAATAAAGACACCTTCATCAACCATGAAGGCACCTTCAGCATAAGGGTTCGATAGCATCGTGTCCCGATCATGTCTCTCTTTTTTATTCTTTTAACATGTCGGGTCAGCTAACAGATGAGAGAAATACTGTTAAAGATTCATACAAAATATTCACTAATGGTCGGTGGAGGGTTTAGGAGGAGAGGAGATGGCGGCCGTGGGGTGGAAAACACAGCTTGGGAGGAGATGAGATGGTGACCGTGGGAGAGAAAGAAAAAGAGAGGAGGAAGACGACAACCGTGGGTGGGGGGAGAGAGAGAAGAAGAGAGGAGGCACAGGTGGGGGGGTTATCGGAAGACGATGGTCGTGGGTAGGGGCAAGAGAGAGAAGAAGAGAGGAGGCAGGTGGGGGGGTTATCAGAAGACGATGGCAGAGGAGACGATGATGGTCACAACGCATCCCATTGAATGCTGTTTTTTTTTTAACATACCAGTTCAGCTAACACCCTCCAAACTTCTCCGTTAGCTTATAAAAAAAAGCTCTGAGATGCATGCCGATCCAATGAAGGGGGATCAGACCAGATGGGAGCCGGGATCTGGTTGAGCGAAGCCTAGTCTACCTCTCTATACACACACACACATATACATATATGTATATATGTATGTATGTATGTATGTTTGTATTTGTATGGACTATGCTCCTCTATGGAGGAGATAGTAACTTATCCAAATCAAAGATCCACACTATTAATCATGAACAAGCAACATATCTAGAAATCAAAAATTATGCATTTATGCATCAAGTGGGTGCAAAAAATAAATAATTTTTATCAATGTTTAAAGACATGAATAAGTTGACCTACCTGATCTGTGACTTGAAGTCTCTAGCAGGTTAGGTCACCCAATGATGTAGATTTTGGAAAAAAAAAAATCAACAACTGGCCTAACCATGCAATATAGAATGAGTCGATTCAATTTCCATCCATCAAGGTTAATAAGGAAATATGTAAAAGATGAAAAAAAGAGCAATGATGGAGGATAATTTTAAGCTATGTCTAAGATCACAACCATGGAAGATAAAGAAATAGGTAGCGATGGATGCTTCTTGAACTAGTGGTGTTTAATGAAGGTGAATTTTAGGTTCCATTCTGAATTATAGTCATGGGATGTGGAGAATTGAGAGATGAAGGCTACTTTTTTGAAATGGCAAAAATCACCTCCTTCCACTTTGTGATCCGCTAGACTTCGCAACTTGCTCTCCACTCTCTCTTTCCGAAATTAATCGCTAGTCTGATTTATAGAGCAAAGATGAGGCAAATTAGAAGAAATGGAGGCAGAGGTACTAAATTTTGGGAGAACAATGACAACATGGCTAGTAAAAAATGAGGTGGCAATCTTGATAGATCGAGATATGACTAAGCTTGATTAGGAAGAAGGAAGATAAAGCCATTATGAAAAAGAAAGTGCTTCATCTAGATGTAGAGAGAGACCTCAATTGCTGGTAGAGGAGGATGGATTTTTTTTAAGAATCTAGGTGGAAGAGAGGCTCTTCCCCCGAGTTTTTTTTTTTTATGTATTATAGATAGGAAGGTACATATTACATGGACATTAGTTAAGTTTACTTGCCCAGCTAAGAAAATAAGTACATATGGTTGCATGGGTGTGTCGCATCGATGAGAGGATCGGGCCCATAAAACCAAATAAGATAACCAGGAAAGACCAAAATAATACTTCAATAAAACCCATGTGAAGTACTCACTAGTTCAGAGCAGAACTTCGAAACTTTGAAAGGTTGAGCAGAGCAACAGAGATCAGCTATCACAACAACTTAAAAGGCCGTGTTATACATCATATAAAAAATCAAGCTGATTGACCATGCGCTATATCTTTTGATCGATGGATAAAGAAGTCCAGCTCTTGAGAGTAAACACTGCTTGGTTAGCTATTGGCAACGGTATGGAAGCTTGAAATTTAAAAACACGAGAGTTTCGCTCCTTCCATAGACACCACACACAGGTCACAAGCAAACACTCGAAAGCTGGGAACTCATCTTTTACAGGTCGAAAGAATCTCCAAGAATTCCAGATTTGAGTGAAAGAGTTTGGCAGCTCTTGAAGGTAGAATTTGGAAAGAATGAAAGACCAGTAGGATTTGGAAAACTCACATTGTAGGAATAAGTGATCTATAGTCTCTGGAAATACCCCATAGAAGGGACAAGAAGTTACAGTGTTGACTCTCCTTCTTGACAGGCATTCTTTTGTTAAAATTTTATGATGATAGCATAGCAAAGTAAATACCTTAGCCTTTTCAGGAACAGGAATTTTCTAGATGAGTGTCCAAAAGGAATTGACTACCCCACCATGCATAAGAAAGTTATAGCAGTGTTTGATATTATAAGATCCATGTGCATTCCATTTCCAAAGCCATAGATCAGATTTCGTTGGTTGCAGCGAAGGTCGAATGATTCAAGAAAGAGTCTGTAGTTCATATCTTGCTTGCACAATCATAGGTTGTCAAAATTAAGTTTTAATATTGTGCCGGAAGAAATTTGCCACCAAACTTCTTTGGTTTTTGGCAAAATAGAACAAATAAGAAAAATAATAATTTAAAGTGGAGTCTTCAAACAAGCAATCGAACCAGAAGAGAATTTGAAATTCGTGTTAGGATTTGACGCCTCGAGATTCAGCCCACATTGAGCCCACAGCGATGTTCGCGGCGAAAAATGGAGTCCAACGAGACCAAGATCACCTGAAACGGAGTTCGGATGGAGGAGATACGAGCTTTCGAAGTTGGCACGAGAATCGAGACGGCGGAGGACCGCCGGCGACCGGCGGCGGGCGGCAGCGGCGCAGCCGCAGGCGGCGGCGCGTGGGACGCGCGTCCCAGGCCCGCGTGGGACGCGGGACCCAGGCCCGCGCGGGATGCGCGACCCAGGCCTGCGCGGGACGCGCGTCCCAGGCCCAGGCCCGCGCGGGACGCGCGACCCAGCAGCCTGCTGGCCCATCCCCGGTCCATCGTGGACCGGGTGGTCCACGGCGCGGCCTGTGGACCGCGTGGACGTTTCCCACTCGTTTCTCGCGGTCCACGGCCCTATTCCGTGGACCGGAGCGCGATCTAAGGGTCCAGAGAGCTCCCGGTGTTGATCGGACGGCTTGGGACGTGATTTGGCTTGATTAAGGATTCCTAATCACTCTCTAACCTATGTTTAAGGCTTTAAAAAGGCCTGAGACACAGCAGAGAACGTGCGGTTTTGGTTTTCTCGCCGCCGTACGAACCGAGAGGAGAGAGGGGGGCGTGAGGCGCTGTGAGAGAAGGAGCAGGAGGCTCCTGGACAGCGGTCGCCAGGCTCTTCAGGGGTTCAGGGGGTCTCCAAGAGAGAGAGAGCTTTTGTGAGGGGAACTTCATGTGAGAGAGAATTGGGTGTACAAGGGTTGAGGGTGAGGTCTCCTCTTGTAAAATTTTCTTTTCATAGTGAAGTTTGCATGCCCCGTGGAGGCGAGCCCTTTTGTGGCTGATCCACGTATTTTGATTGTTTTTCTTCTGTTTTGTTTCTTCTTTCTTCCTGCTGCATCGCGTGGTACTGAAAGGGTCTTGGGAGGTGGTGTCCTGGCCAGACATCCACCCAACAAGTGGTATCAGAGCAAGGCGGTACAAGGACGCAGATTGCAGTGGTGGTGAGCAAGACTGAAGATGGAGAAAACAGGAACAATCAGGATGGAGATCAACAAGTTTGATGGTAAGAGCAATTTCTCCTTGTGGCAGGCAAGGGTGAAGGACGTGCTCATCCAACAGGGGTTGATCGAAGCTCTCTTGTGCGATGAGAAACCGACCACCATGGAGGTGCGGGATTGGAAACGGCTACAGATGCAGGCGGTGAGTACCATCCGTATGTACCTGGCGGATGAGGTGGTGATCCATGTGCTGAGCGAGACTTCCCCGACGGTGCTATGGTCGAAGCTCGAGGAGTTGTACATGGCGAAGTCTCTCACCAACACTCTTTTCCTCTGGAGGCAGTTTTACCAACTGCGGATGACTGAGGGACAGAGCGTGCAGGAGCATCTGAGCCACTTCCAGAAGATCCTCACCGACCTTCTCAGCATTGGTGAGAATGTTGAGGAGAAGACCAGGGCGCTGGTTTTGCTGGCGTCGCTTCCTTCTTCGTACGAGTCCTTGGTGACTGCTCTTCTAGTGGGGAAGAGCACTATCAAGATGGACGAGGTCACCGCGGCGATACTCCAGAACGAGGTTCTCAGGAGGGAGAACCCAGCTTCGAGCTCAGGTGTCGATAGCTCAGCTTTGGTGGCTTCTGGAGGTGCAGGAGGCGGTAGACGGAGCGACAGGAGATCGCATCGAGGGCGGTCTAAGTCCAGGAGGGACTTGAGCAAAACCAGGTGTTACCGGTGTGAGGAGTTGGGGCATCTAGCCAGAGATTGCCCTCAACTGAAAAATCGGACGGTGGCTGCTGTAGCGACGGCCGGCAGCGATTCAGATGGAGATGTCCTGGAGATATCTGACGAGGTATCTACTTCTTCCCAGCAGTGGATATTAGATTCTGCATGCCCCTATCATGTGTGTTGCAGAGAGGAGCAGTTTGACTCCCTGGAGAACAGTGAGAGCACTGTATATCTGCCGAATGGATCGAGCTGTGCGATCAGAGGCATTGGGACGGTCAGCTGGAGGACACATGACGGTGCAGTGAGGAGATTGGGGGAGGTCCGATACATACCCGATTTCAGGCGGAATCTTATCTCACTTAGCAGACTGGATTCGAGAGGCTACAGGACGGTAGCTGGTGGAGGAATCCTGAGGGTGCTACGCGGCGATAGGATTGTGCTGGAGGGGAAGAAGGGGAGCAGAGGACATTATTACCTGGCAGGGAGCCCAGTGCGAGGTGGAGCATCGGGAGCCAGGTGGAGCCCAGAGCGAGGTGGAGCTCCAGGAGGCGGATCGGGCACGAGACAAGAGACTCGGGAGGACGAGAGGCGACGTCGCAAGGTAAGATTCCTATTGCCGCAGGATGATGCCCCGAGCAGGTCTCAGGTCAGGAGGAGCACAGCATACGACGGAGATGGGATCGAGCAGCCTGGCTCGACTCCCATGTTTGCCCATCCATGATCAGCAGGCGATTGCCCCAGGGCATGGGGGCGAGGAGATCCAGATGCTCTCGAAGTTTGGAGGAGGCCGAATATCGAGTCGAGGTGGAGATTGTTAGGATTTGACGCCTCGAGATTCAGCCCACATTGAGCCCACAGCGATGTTCGCGGCGAAAAATGGAGTCCAACGAGACCAAGATCACCTGAAACGGAGTTCGGATGGAGGAGATACGAGCTTTCGAAGTTGGCACGAGAATCGAGACGGCGGAGGACCGCCGGCGACCGGCGGCGGGCGGCAGCGGCGCAGCCGCAGGCGGCGGCGCGTGGGACGCGCGTCCCAGGCCCGCGTGGGACGCGGGACCCAGGCCCGCGCGGGATGCGCGACCCAGGCCTGCGCGGGACGCGCGTCCCAGGCCCAGGCCCGCGCGGGACGCGCGTCCCAGGCCCAGGCCCGCGCGGGACGCGCGACCCAGCAGCCTGCTGGCCCATCCCCGGTCCATCGTGGACCGGGTGGTCCACGGCGCGGCCTGTGGACCGCGTGGACGTTTCCCACTCGTTTCTCGCGGTCCACGGCCCTATTCCGTGGACCGGAGCGCGATCTAAGGGTCCAGAGAGCTCCCGGTGTTGATCGGACGGCTTGGGACGTGATTTGGCTTGATTAAGGATTCCTAATCACTCTCTAACCTATGTTTAAGGCTTTAAAAAGGCCTGAGACACAGCAGAGAACGTGCGGTTTTGGTTTTCTCGCCGCCGTACGAACCGAGAGGAGAGAGGGGGGCGTGAGGCGCTGTGAGAGAAGGAGCAGGAGGCTCCTGGACAGCGGTCGCCAGGCTCTTCAGGGGTTCAGGGGGTCTCCAAGAGAGAGAGAGCTTTTGTGAGGGGAACTTCATGTGAGAGAGAATTGGGTGTACAAGGGTTGAGGGTGAGGTCTCCTCTTGTAAAATTTTCTTTTCATAGTGAAGTTTGCATGCCCCGTGGAGGCGAGCCCTTTTGTGGCTGATCCACGTATTTTGATTGTTTTTCTTCTGTTTTGTTTCTTCTTTCTTCCTGCTGCATCGCGTGGTACTGAAAGGGTCTTGGGAGGTGGTGTCCTGGCCAGACATCCACCCAACAATTCGCTACCAAGTTTGGGCCGAAAGAGTTGTTTGAACAAGCTATATAATCCTATAATGGTACTCCAGAATGGAGAGGCAATTTTAGTCAAGTATTTTGATGGTTCCATAGGTAGTCATCTTGAATAGTAAATTGCTCTCAACAATTTGCACCAGGGTTTGTGTTGATTGTTGAAATATTTCTACCACCATTTCAGTAAAAGAGCTTGATTAAGAGTAGAGAGATTCTTGATTCCAAGGCCTCCATGTTGTTTTGGCCTATAGACTTGACTCCAGTTCAAAAGATGTCGAATGTTGCTACGTGAGTGCTAGGTATTCAAATGAAGCGCCGGCAAAGTTATTTTATTTTTTGGATGACCACCTTAGGTATCTTCAAAACAGACATCTAGTAAACAGAGATGGCACATAAGACAAAGTTTGTCAAGGTTAAACGTCCTGTTAAAGTGAGTGGCTTTCGCTACTAGCCACCTAATTTCTTGGTTATCTTCTTTATAAGAAAAGACCAATCATTTTTGGACAGCTTCGAGAGGTGAAGGGGAATGCCCAAACGGATAGGAAGTTGAGCAACTTGACATCTAAGAATAGTTGCAAGATTAAGTAAGAAGGCCTCATCGATCCCCAAACCAATGAGTTGGGACTTTTGAAAATTGATGCTCAGGCTTGTTGCTGCTTCAAATCCATACAGAATTAACTTGAGTGATTTGATACTTTCTTTATCAGCATTATAAAAAAGTAGTGTATCATCGGCAAATTGTAAGCAATGTGAACACTCATCCAAGCCTTACGGACCAATTCCATGAATCAGATCCTCAGATACTGCTGTTTGGAGAATTCTTGTGAAAGTGTCAATAACCAGAATGAATAAAAGTGGGGATAGTGGATTACCTTGTTTTAGGCCTCTTCGATTATGAAACCACTTACCAACAGAATTATTAATAATCAGAGCTCAATTGGATGAGGTGAGTAGGTTTTTGATCCAATCGATTTATTTACTATCAAAACCTCTATGAGATAAAAATCAAAAAGAAAACACTAGAAGATACTGTCGAAGGCCTTGATCTTGCAAAAACACCAGGGATTTTAGATTGCTTGCAATAAGAGATCAATTCTGAAGCTGAGATATAGCTCTCAAAGATTAATCTTCCTTTGGTGAAAGCTGTTTGGTGATCAGAAATTAGGTCCTCCATTTTACTTCTAAGTCTAGTTGATAATACCTTTGAAATAATCTTGATCAATCCATGCTCAATGCTGATGGGTCGAAAATCCTTGATAGAAGTTTGGTCAGTTTTTTTTGGTATCAGTGTTATATAGGTATAGTTGAATTTAGATAGGTCACATATACTGTTGAAGAAATCTATGAATAATTTGATGATGTCAACCTTGAGAGTATCCAGTATTTTTGATAGAAAGTTATCTGAAAGCTGTTCAGACTAGGAGATTTATGTTATTTCATGCTGAAAATGGCAGTCTTGATCTCGTCATCTTGGAAGGGGTTGGTCAAAGAGCTTAGACCTGGCAGGTTTTTAGGATACAGCCTTCTCCAATCAATCTCAGCAAGCTTAGCACCAGTGGATCCAAGAAGTGATAAGTAATAATCAAGGAATGCTTGCTCAATATCTGGTTGAGTTTTTAGAATGCTGCTCCCCTGATGAATTTTAGATATCTGATTTTTTCATAGCCTGTTGGAAGCACAAATATGAAAAAATTTTGTGTTTCGATCTCCCTCACTAAGCCATAATTTAAGTGATCTTTGCTACCACAATATCTCTTATTGTTGAAGCAGGGAGTGTAGTTGAACTTTGAGTTCAATTCTAGCCTTCCATTCATTAGCACTTAGATTTCTTTGTTCTTCAATTTCATCAAGTTCATCAATTCGGTGAGATACATTTTGCTTTTTCTGAGTAACGTTACCAACTACTTCCTTGCTCCATCTTCGAAGTCTAGTTTGAAGATGATGAAACTTAAGGACCAGGTTTGCAGCGCCCTCCTCAGTGTCAATTTCTGACCATCATTTGCTGACCAAATTGTTGAAACCTTCGTAAGAGTACCAGATATTGTGGTAGAGGAGGATGGATTGATCAAGGGTTTAAGGAGGAGAGTGGTAGAGATTCAATAGGATTCCAAGAGGATGAAAGAATGGTGGTACTTAAACTAAAAAGGAAAAAGACATGTGGGGCATTTGGTCGAACCATGGTTAACCCATGACTGAATATGAATATGAACTCGTGACCAGCTGCTCGAGCATGACGATTCTGATCATTGTCTCCTACACATTGGTTCAAGATGTTTGTACATAGAAAAAGAATGGATATTTATCAAAAGATAATAAGAATTAGTTCACTCTGGGAGATTATTTAAAAGCATTCATGTATTTTGGTGGCGTTTAGGAGTACAAAGATAAATGGTTTCTGTTGGGCTAGCGTGCTAATTTGCCAAAAGATAATGTGAATTGGTACTACGTAAGGGAGTTATCTGCAAAAAAAGAGATTCTCCGACGCAACGGACGAGTCCGTGGGCATGCGCCTGCCGAGCCACACAATCCGATATGTGGTGCACCCACGCAGAACCCTGACGTGGGCGAAGTACTCCGGCCGATAATAACAAATATGGTTACCAAAAATAATAATAATAAATACGAACAACACCACACCCCCACCCCCCCCCATCCTTTCACTGCGGCTCGTCCCCTTTCTTCCCTAATCCCTACTCCCCGTTCCTCCTCAAAACCCTCGAAATCCCCATTCTCTCCGTTCTCCGCCATCGCCGTCGACGAGAGATCTCCTCCGAAGACCCCCAGGTATGGTCTCCAAGAAAACCCTTTTCTTTGCTTTTTTTATTGCTCTTTCTCTCTCTCTCTTCTCTCTCTCTCGGTTCTCTTCTTTTCTCCTTCTCTATCTGAGAGCTTGCTTGCGTCTCTGAGGTTCGGTGGCAGCTCTTCTTCTGACAGGCCCCTTTTTCTCTACAGCGTGGAGATTTCGTTGTATCTGGGACGGTCTTTTTTGTGCGCCATTGCGGTGTTTGGTGGGATTTCTAGGGTTTTAGGGTCGGGGATTTGGGGTTTTGGACTTTGGAAATCGTAGCTGTTAGATCCTCATCTTCTTTTTCCGGCTATATGGGTGGATTTTTTGTTATCCTCTTGGATTTTTTGTTGTTTTTTCTGCCTTTTATTTGTGGGTTATTATTTTCTACTTCGGTTGTTTTCTTTATAAGTCGTGTTTCTCGGCAAGCAATCTGTGCTTTGGAAAAATGGGGATTTATGATGCGGGCTGATACTTGATTAATTCCATGAGCGACTACTTTTTTGGGCTCAAATAAATGAACGCTGTATATATGTGCTAGTTTATGAATCTTATGGTACAAATAAGACAGTTCTTCAGTGGGCTCTTTGCTTCATGCACTGTTATTACTTACCCAGAATGTGAAATGTGTTTGTGAAATCTGCTTATTATGCTTTTCTTGATGTTTACCATCAGGTTGTTTAGTTCTTTATTACATCCTTTTGGTTAAGCTTGATAAATGGATTGTACTTCTGTGGTGATTGAGTTTGTTTAGATATACCAGCATCACTTGGAACGCGAAGATGCAAGACTAAACTTATAAGTTATTTTACTTCATAGTCCTTGATAGGCACTGTGCGCATTAAGCTTCCAAACCATGATGGTATGAACATAACCTGAATGTAACTAGGTCGGAGTATGCCTATTAGGAATGACAAAGACTTTATGAAATCTATCTGATAGCCAGAGTCTCTGATTATTTGTTTGTGACATTCTTTTTTGAAGAGTTGAACATAGAAAAGAACATGATTTTTGCTGCCTTTAGCATCCAACTGTAAGTGTGATGCAGATTAATCTATCATATGAAACAGGAAAATATGGATCTTAGTAGAAATGACTGTTTCATTTTGAATTGACTTAAATGCTTGTTTGAGGTGAGTCAGCACCAGTCTGTTGTCAAGAAACACTCATTTGATGTGCATGAATGCATTGTATCATCTACTAATTGATAGTATTTTATGATCATATTTCTTTGTTCTCTCTCTTTTTTCTTATTATTCTTATATTTTCTTTAGTGTAGGTGGTCCCCACCATGTATCTAATATGTCTGTAATTTCAACGTTACTTTCATATTTCCTTTTAACTTTCCTTCTAAACATTTAATTATCTAAGATCTGTATAGCTTGTAGGTCCTATAACTGAATCAGATCTATCATTTACCAATACAGGTATTAGGTATTAGGTATCGGTATAAGATGCCCATTGGAAGTAATTGTTGCCTCATTTGACATTGCTTTGCATTTGCAAATTTGATAATATTCCATTCTTGTTGCTCCGAGTAATGGTAATAGGGTGAGCATTGGTGCAAGTACAAGGTTGCTTCAATGTGACCTAAGTGTCATGGGTGCTCGTAAGGTTAAGGTTGTGTACATATAACCCTCCCTCAGACCCCTTAGTGGCAGGATCTTTGTGCATGGAGCTGCCTTTTTTTATGAGTTGTATGATAAGAAACATTATCTATATGAGGTTCTGGACATTAAACTTGGGAAGTAGAGAAAAAGTTTATATACTTGTAAGCAAACAACATTTGTCAGTGCTTTCTCATATGGCATCACCCTTTCTTACTTGGGCAAGGTGGTGGTGGTTTGATTTTAGTTGAAGTTAGTCTTGAGAAGTGGAGTGGATATGGGGTAGAAGGTGGCGATTAGCCCCTCGTTATCTCAAATAAAAAAAAAATGTTGATCTTTTCTAAATCTATCATTTTATTTCCATTACCTTTGGACTAGCAGCTATTCTCATGCTATCAATGTTTTCGGATGTGGCATTTTTGCCTAATTATTTGGGCATGCTAGCATTTCATGCCTGCGGCGCTGTCCGATGGCCTCTCCAATGGCTTTCACTCCCTCCTTTTCTTTCTTTCTCCCGTTCTCTCTGTTTATTTCTCTTTCTCTCTTTTCCTCCTCTCGGTTCACTTCCTTGGCTTGTGTCGGTTCACACTGGTCCGGTCTGGCCGGCACGGGTTTTGGTACCGAGTCCGCGAATCTTGCATTAAGGTTTGGTATTTTGTTGGTGGGGTAGGACTTGGTCCTGTCTTGAACTAGCTCTAAATTACATTGAAATAGGGCGAGGTAGGTTTGAGTTGGAAGATTGATAGGTTTGTCTCCTTTATTTCCTTTGGGTTTTCTCTAAATTTTAAGAAAGGGTGGCTCCTATCTTGCACGTGTTTTATATAAATATGTATATACTAGTAATAGTGCATGTGCACAAAGTAACTCGATGTTTATTTTTTTGTTGGTGTGGGGGGGTTGAGAAGGAATTACAGTGGAGGAAAGGATCCTCATAGTCTTAGAAAATTACTTTGAGCTATCAACTAACAAAATGTAAATTATATTCATTGAAGATAATTTGATATATTTCTGTGGTGAGCTAAGAAGCCCGATGTGATCATTATTTTCATTTAGGTAGGAAAATTTTTCGTGATAATGGTGTATGTTAGCATGGATGGGTCTTGAAGTGCATTATTTGGGATGCATATATCTTATCATACATGCAATGTACATATTGCACCCAAAAATATTTTTAGTGAATTTTCTTAGACATCGGAACACATATACTTTTGGAGAAATCCATCTCAGAATGGGATATTATTGGAATATTTCTGGGGACTAAGATGTTTTGAGAACCTTGGCTATTATGGCTCAGAATTAAGTACACGGATCCTCTATGGTAAACCTACGGCAGAGAATTGTATAGATTGTGAGAGCTCTTAGGGCATGTTCCTTAAGTATTGTCTATATGCATTTCTAATATTTGTGTTTTGATTAGTTGAGAGAGTGCATGACTGCCTCTTGCAATTCCACTTGCTTAGTCTCGTGTTTAGGATATTTTCAGCTCTGAAGAAGATGGACTTCCAGATTAATCTTTACCAGTCTCCATGGCTTTTTAGTTGTAGCCTTTTATAGTATTGTAAGGATTCCTCTAATTTTATTTTAAACCATTGCAGAATTGATTCAATATGGAATCATGAATAGTCATTGACTCAATTGTGTGTATGCTGGTGTACAATAGTACATACTATCTATCTTTATATGGATAGGTAAGCATTTATCCAGGAAGGCTCAATGAGGATCCAATTTATTTAACTCTAAATTCTATTATATGAATGAAACATATTTCTAAAACTATGAATAAATAAGTTTGCTTAAGACTTATCAATGTCTTCAAAAGATTGTTTGGGACAATCAATCATGAAGGATCCTCTTTAGAATGATGAATCTTTTCAGTATTTTAGTATACAAAACTGCCTTTTTTCTGCGTTGTATTTTGCCACTTCAAGCAGGTGATGTTTATTATTATTTTCATTTCATACTTTGACTACTTGAAATGTTGGTCCCTTTTTTTTTTTAATTTTCTGAGTTACTATTTATTATTTTTACGATTTGCTTAAAACCAAACTATTCTTTCAGTGCCCGAGATCATGGATGCACCTGAGGAAAATTTTACTGAAAATGAAGTGATTGAACCCACCGAGAACTCACACAACCAGAAACAAGGACGGGATGAAGATATCGCTGTTGGCAGTGGTGAGAAAAAATGGCCTGGTTGGCCTGGAGAAAGTGTTTTCCGAATACTGATTCCATCTCACAAGGTTGGTGGTATCATTGGTCGTAAAGGAGAATCTATCAAGAAAATGTGTGAGGAATCAAGAGCTCGTATTAAGATTCTAGATGCTCCATCAGGCATACCAGAAAGAGCTGTAAGTTGTTTGATAGAGATAGGTATCCTAATGGGTCCATTGTCTTGTTCATATTTCTTCACTGAGCCTTCTGGGTCATGGGTAGATGTTGTAAAAGAAGATCCTCATTGTTTCATCTTCAAGATTCTTATTTTAACATTCTGAAAATGATGTAGTTTTTGCATCTGCACTGATATGCCCTTATCAACACATGATCCTGTTGCTATATGGAAGGCATGGCTCAATTTGTCAAATATGATTGCTTATGTCTCATTTATCCCTTGATTGTTTTATAAAAATTTTGCTGGCAATTGTAACTTGAGGGATGACACTAATTCAAAATTGAGAAGTGCCACCTGGATTTGATTTAGTGACAGTCCAATTAAGCTTTCATGTGAAAATCCATGTTTTTTAAGTTTTTGCAATTTTCTTACAAATTAAGGTTTTCTAACTATATGAAAGAGGGAAAATGCTCATACAACAACTTGGTGATCTTAAGGGAGAGGGGAGGGGGGTGGAATGGTGTCACCTTGAACATTCCATGTAAGATTCTAAATTTAGCACCTTTCATCACAGTGATTGCAATAAATCTGTGCAGTTTTTCTCCAGACATAAGATTGCAAATTAAATGTCCTAAAAGCATCTAAAATAGAAAAATAATGATCCAGATTGGTTTATATTTCAGTCTTGTGATATATGCTGCATGGATGTCCTATCCAAGAGGCTTCGCATATACTCTGGTTACAAAACTCTGTTGACTAATTAACACTAAAACTCATAGAAACTTCACATGAGGGAGAGTACTTGATTGCCTTGTTTTTCAAAACTTTTCTGTATTATGCTAATGAAATTAGATGTGGTCTACATATTCATCCCTGAATAAAAAAATAGAATTTATGTCTGCAAATAGTAAAAACTGCACTATTACTGATGGAGGGCATGAAGTTTAAATGTTACATGGCTATGTTATCTTGGCCAAAGATGTCAAACAAAGATTATTTAAGAAACAGCAAATAACAAAAGAAATGCCAGCACACCTGTAAAACATTTTGGCTGTATTAGCTATTGAACTTAACACATGCTTCATAAAGAGGTGGTGAATGAAGTCGAAAATAGGGAAATTCGATTGCAGATGACACTGCATTGTTTCATATTGGAAGTTTTGGGATAAGATTGCTCTTGACAGATGATATACATGGAATGAGTGAATTTTTAAAATGTTAAATTATATTAAAGTTCTGGCAATAAAACATGTCAAGTTATAAGTAAGGTTCTGGCAATAAAGTGTGACACTCGTAAAAGTTTGGAGATACATCCATCTAAAAGGAAGCGAAAGCATGAATCATACTTGATTGTGTGAATAATCTTGTGTTTTACATGTATTTCTGTTTTAGGCAAGTGCTCCAACAATTAAGTGGTGAGCAAATATTTTGAGTATGAAAATAGCTTTCAAGAGAAATGTTAAATGTTAAAGCTTAAATTATCTGCAATAAACACTTGGAAGTTCTGCTAATTCTGTATGCATAGCAAATTAGCTAGAAAAGATACAATCTGTTGGGATGTATGTTTGTGGCTGGAGAAAAAGCTGAACTTGTGCATCCAATGGATGGTTTTTAATGATGAATGTGTAAGGATTGATAATTTAAGGTTGCAGTCTCATTAATATTGAAGGCAAATTTTATATTTTAGGTTGGGATCATAATATAATGTTTGTAACCTTGTTGAAAAGATAACTTTTCCATTGAAGTTCATTAATATGCCTGGGTCAATGCTTTAGCTTAATGCTATACCATGCATACGTATAGCTTTGCTCACTTTATGTGCTGGGATGGCCACTAGTATAGTTGTGACATTGGCGTGTCTGTGTAAAAAAAGATTTGGTCTCTCCTCTCTCTGTCGCTTCCATTCTTTTTCCATGGTCTCAAATCCCAGTGGTATATCATGTGGGAGATTGGGACAAGGTGTTGTCCTAAGTATTGGGACAGAACTATCCTGCCATTGTCTTAACATCTCAATGGACATATCTTGGGACATCCCCTATCCAAGTGTTGGGATGGGCGGGACAGCGGGATGCCCCATTCCATGGGCAATTTAGGATAGTCCAGTCCTATGGGGCCCCCCTCATGTTTCTCAATCCTCCTCCCATGGCCACCCTTACTTTGCCCATGGTTGCCCCTACCTCACCTCTCATCTCTCTCTCTCTCTCTCTCTCTCTCTCATGATGTCTGCCTTTCTCCTGCAATATTTGCCTTTGCCTTGTGTTCCATGTCCAACATTGACACACCTCCATCACCTCAAGGCTCCAGGGTTTGACTTCTTGGCCATCCCCACTCCATGGGAGGCCAAGGCAGATATGGGAAGCTAACGTGGAGGTAGGCATCAGAGGTGGGGTGGACATGGGAAGTGGAGGGAAAGCAATCATGTGAAATAGCCTATTGGCAATGTTTGCAAAAATGGGAGGGAATAGAGTTGGGAAGCGGGTGAAACTGAAAACCATTAAGAGGGAGAAGGCAGAACTGAAGTCATTTGTTTTGCAAACATAACATGCTGATGTGCATCTCTGGATCTCTGGTGATGTCAGTGTGTTATGAAATTGCATGGAGGTATATTATTTCCCTTAAAAACTATTTTTGGTGATAATTTATTGGGGCCCTTTTCTCTTGATGTAGCTATATATTAAGGGCATTGCCAGTCAGTTATATAGTTGAAACAGAAATACTATTTGGTGAATGCTTGGTATGCATTCTTATAGACTTTCTTTACATTCATTAGGTTCTGATCAACATATTTTCCGATCAACATATTAAAATAAATCTTACAAGTCTAGATATAATGCAGCTACTCTCTTTTTTGTATGATGAAGCCTAGTGCCAAGGTTTGCTGTCATTATCTTAGGATGATACCGTACTTAATCATGTAGAATACTGATACTTGGAACAATCAAGCATACTGGTTCGATACCGGTACACCTTTTTTATCTTTTTATTTGGAGTATTATTTTAAGGTTTATGGATGTTTAAATTACAATTTTAAGGGTATTTTAATGCTAGTTTATGTCATATTGGTTTCGAGAGACCATATGTTTGCTTAATGAATGCAATTGTAATGATTAACATAGACAATGCATGTATTTTAAGGTTTATGTCTGTTTAAATTACAATTTTAAGGGTATTTTGATGTTAGTTTATATCATATTGGTTTCAAGAGACCATATGTTTGCTTAATGAATGCAATTGTAATGATTAACATAGACAATGCATATCTTTGATCTTGAAAATGCATATATTAAATCGAATCGAACTACAAAATAAGGCCCAACATCTAGTTCCTTGTGGATTGTCTATGCAACTTGTAGAAATCATGATCTTGTTCATAGTTAGGGTCTTGGATCTGACTTCAACCCCTGGATCCCATAATTTGAGCCTTTTGGATAGCCACCCTGATCCTAGTCCTCTGTCTGACACTGGGTTGGCCACCCCATCTGAGAGAAGATTGTGGAAGTGAAATCTAGCATATAATCTGGTCAGATTTTGGAGGGTAGTAGCTACTCAAATATGTGCCTCAGACTTAGGATATCTATATGGGTCAAACCTTGTTTGTGCAGAGTAGGGATTCGATGTATAGTGATGATCCAAATATGTCCAGGGACCCTACTTTGTGTGCTGTATTATACGTGGCAATGACGTGTCCTGAACCACCTTGAGGGATCCGTCTCCTGTATGCTATTGTATCTTTGCAGGCTCTAGGTTGTGCATCATGGTTCGATCTTGTGTGGCATGAGTGATCTGTGACTCATCGATGAATAGACTAAGGTCAGGTGGTTGTGAGTTGTATGCACTGAAACTGCATGCATTATTACTCGAACTATCATTATCATCATCTCTCATATCACGAGATGTAGGCAATTGGTCATCCAAGGGCTCAGTGGTATCAGAATATGAGTGAACAGGCTCATCAGCACTCTCCAATGGATCTGCGGTCCTTTCTTTGTTCCCTTTTTTGCTGCTTTAAAATTGCTTATTTTTTCTTGCTTCCCTTGCTTGCCTAGCTTTTTTTGGTGGCTTGACTAAGCCCCCCAACTTGATTGGTCCTTGCTCCTTGACTGGACCAAGCCCAATGGTGACCTATTCTAAGCACCTCCCTATGATATCTTTGGAAGGATGTCTAGACGTAGACCTTTGCAATGATAATTGGTTCCCCTTGGACTCTGGGGTTGCTCAGTCGGTTGTTACGTGGTGTGACTCGCTCTGTCCATTGCTTTGCATTCACCCCAACATCCCTTGCGATGAACCTAATTGGTTGAGAAGTTGATCCTGACTCATCAAGCTTTGGTTGCTATTACCCTCAAACCGACATAGTATTGGACACATGTCATCATGTACAAAGTCATTTTGAAGTAGATCATCATACTTCAGCTCCACATGCTCTTGGATGTACTTCAATCCAAGCCTTAAATTGTACCCAATTCAATCTCCTTTGTCTTACATGGCTCCTCTATTTTTTTTTCTGTTTTAAAGAGAAGGTTGGCTAGTAGTGCTCAAAGTCACTGGAGGAAATCATTTTAGAGGATCTGAGTGGCTAACCTCTTGAGGTTTTTTTGATCACAGCCTCAAATGGAACCACCATTCAATTGCAAATGCAGTCAAGTAAATGACAGATTACACACTATTTATCATAAAATATTAGATCAGTTAGAATCGCTGTCCGAAAATACCTAGATTCATATTGTTTTTGTTTGCTGCAGCTCCCATCCTGTCAAAGCTGTGGGAGCCTTTTCTAAAAGTTTTGGTCTGTGAAACGCACGAAATATTATTATATATCTGTTTGAATTGACCAAGTAATGTTCCATTTCCCATTAAAGTTAACTTATCTCCTCCAGAAATCTGGCAACAATGACTGATCAGGCTTCATCTTGTAGATGATATCACATAGGGTAGTCAACAGTTCCTTATCCATGTTCATTCCTAGGACACTATATTGGAACTTTGGCTTTAGGTAGTAAGCTGTTAAGACATGTTATTGATATAATTAGCGAACAAATTATTGCGGTTGAATTTTATTTTATAAGAATAAACAAGTATTGAGCATTGCACTTGATTACCTGTTAGATGCAACTCCCTACCCATCTGGTAATTCCTCCTTTGCTCAATGATATCAATATATTCATTTTGGATCCGCTTTCATGATCTTGGCCTTGGGAGCTATCATCATATAACATAAGATGCTCATTCGAGGATACCTCTCGCTATCCACAACCTTGAGCACTTCATAATGTCACAAGAAATTCTTCTAGATTCAAAGAAATATTGATCCTGGTGTAGTTTAATTTTTGCAAAATATAATGGTGATTTTGAGTCAAATGATGTTCCACATGGATGTGGTTGATTTTAGATGTGACTAGCCTAGTGTGTAGAGTCATGATTCACTGTTTTATTAGGTATGCCTGACCCAATCAGTTAATCATATGTTGATAGCTCCATGTTGCTTATTGCTAGATCATAGAGCAACATAATGCCATTTGAGCATTGCAAATCTAGTGTATCTCATGTAGCCTCCTGGGATCGCTTTTTGAAAATCTATTGTTTCTTGGCTCTTTTTTTTTTTTACTTACATTTATGGTGTTGACCTTAAAACTTTCATGAATAAAATTCTTAAGTAGAATGTTACTTCTTTGTTTGTTAAGAATGTAGCTGCCCACAACACATTAATTTCTAATGCTTGAAAAACATGCTGGCATAGAAAATTCTTTGTACCAAATTTTCACCTATTTTAATGCCATCCATGTATCGTTTAGGAGGCTTTGCCACTTTAAAAATGGTGTTTTTTTCTCAGTTTAACATTGTATCCTGTCACGCTCTAGTCTTATGGTTTTTATGATGCAACTGGTACTGTGAGTATAATCTCAGCACTTCTTAGCTAGATAAACGTCAGCTTTTCTTAAAGAAAGATATGCTATATTTTGGGTTGACTATGAATAAATTAATATGGCATACCACCTTTTGCTGGCCTAATGATTATGACAAGGCACCATTTCAGTATATAGCTAAATTATAAATTCAACATGCAATAGTCATTACATGGAGAATTTTGATCCTTATCTCAGTTAATCTCCTGGTGATGTATACAAATCTACTGTACTTTGCAAGCTTAGAGGTTACAACTTAGAGCATGCACTTGTAAGAATTTACTAATGCATCGTAACTTTTCGACAAGAATGATTAATATGTTTTGAAATCAGGTTTGACAGATGGGCTGGAGGTTCGTCTCCAGACAACTTTTGTTCCAGGTTGTAGAATAAAAATATCATTATTTGTAACTCCTGTAATACTATTAGATTAGGACATCTCAATCATGTGGCCATTCAATGTTCTTTTTAGACCAAATTCTGAAAGGAATGATTGCTTCTTATTCATAAAGAACATTTTATGTGACTAAGTCATTTTAAATTTTTTCTTTTAGTTATTAAGATTTCTTGAACAACAACATCCTAAGCCTTCTTCCATCAAGATTGTGTTGGATATGGATCCTTACCGGAACTCTATGAAGCATGGTATGGATATGAATTTATGATACAATATGGACATGCTAGTACAGCAAACCTTGAAAGTAGGACATGATAAGGCTGAGATGTGACAATGATTTATACATGGATGAGAAAATGCATCTATAAAGAATAGCGGGTCATCAAAATAGTGGAGTCCATATTTCATACAGCTGAATTAACATCCACATACTCCATTATTGCTCATCATTTTGAGTCTGGATATCAGAATCAAGCCCATACACCGCAACTGATACTCCACCCAATAATATTAACTATCCAGATGCTAAAAGTAGCCATTCATCAGTAAAAAGGCTAACGTCCATCGAGACATAAAAGAAAAATAAAGCCATCCCTTCATTCTTGGAGGTATTGTGGAAGTATCATAGCAAATCTGGGAAGTATTCAGAGCCTTTCGGAATTTCAAAAAGTTGGATACTTTAAATGTGTGTCCAACGCATATCCAGAGGTACCTGGCGAGTAAACATTATCCAATGCCATTTGATGTGGACATGATATGCGATTTGGAGTATCCATGCTTTCTTATTGTAACTATTAGGTCTCCATAGATGAACTTATTAGAGATCTACTACAAGCTATTTTAAGGGATATAACAAAAACGGACCAATGGAGTAGCAGTGTTCTGGGACTGGCTACAGTTGGTAAAACAATAAAAGAACACTTGTACTAAACTCAGTCACAATACCATACTGTTGCGATAAATATTGTCTTGGTGTCAACAGCCTTGTTTATTCTGTTTTACTAAATTTTGCATCAACTGTTAAATCAGGGTAGAACAATTGAAACACATCCATATGTAACTCACATGACCACACTGTTACGATAAATACCACCTTGGCCTCAACATCCTTTTAAATTCTATTAAACACTAGGTTGACTATTAAATTGTGCTTCATCAAATACACCACCACCACCACCTATGCCCAATTAAGTTAATGTCCATCCTTTCTCTCTGTACTACATTACCCTGTGCCTCTTCCCCTGATAGATTTTCATCACTTTCATGGTATATCGTCAAAGCATCTGTATCTACATGTTAAAACCTTATTTTTATGATTGCAACTTTTAGGCTTCTTGGTTTCTCTCATTATATTTCACTTTTGGTGCATAAGGAATCAATTGAGGGCTTAAACTTTCATCTCCATAGATTATCCTCATTTTTTTTTACATTCATTCTTAATGTGTGCTATTATTGCTCAACAACTAACTCTGGCTAGCCTAGATAATTGCATTATAAAATCTCTGTTTGAGTCTCATTTCCCTGTTTATGGTATCCTAATATCACCCTGAAATGTCATTTGGCACCCTTTTTGATATATCCTTGCATATAACTCCATTTTATGGCATGGTAGATTTAAATTAAATGGAAATATTCACTTTCGCATGCCGCTTATCCATTAATTCTGTACTGCAATATTTGTGGTTTACATTTCATTGCAGCTGTGCTATATATGTTTCTGATTGGTTCTACTTAGTTTTGCTCTTCTTTTCTAACTTGAGTTAATTGATCTCAACTTCAGTTTGATTCAGTAGCTCAATGCCAAACCTTGTGCTATCATGTCGTATTGCATCTGATATTAGGTAGTTTTTAGAATAGGGTGCCACTTCATGCCATTTGAAATTGTTACAGAGATAATGAGGTTGCAAAAACATGTTTGCTTCTGAACTTTAATGTGAGTGATATTTCGCAGCAACTGGTTGTATCTAGGGTATGGCTTAAGCGGATGCATTTTTGTTTCAGTTGTACACTTGTTTCCAGAAAATTCTTGAAATGAAGTCCCATGGTGTGTCATGTTAATGGACTAGATAATAAACATTTTAAAAGACTGTAGATGACCAAGGGGTGCCTAGAGCCTAACTACTAGTTGGATGTCTAGGGAACTCAGGGATCATGGCAGTGGAAAGATGCCGAATTGGCAGCAATACATAGTCCATAAATAATACAATACATATCAAATGTAACAAGAAAATGGAAGTGGCAACTTGGTAGTATCCATTGTTAATTTGTAATCCATCTCATTGTCCATAATCTATATTCTAACAAGGTGGCTCTCTTATAAACCATTAATGATTATAGGATTTAATGCTAAGCTGGGTTGTGGAGGGAAAATCAGAGAGTAAACATTGTAAAATTTATTGATTTGACATAAAAATCCAGGTTTGACTGGAAACCAGAAGAAGCTAAAAATCCTTCAAGGTTTTTGAACATGAATTAATCCTAGAGCTGCCCATTTCCACTATATATAACATGGAATTATAATAGGCTTAATTAGTGTGATTGTAGTGGAAAAGCATTATTGAGGTGTTGTGTATTGAAGCCAGACTGGAAGATTCAGAAGTGAATTCTAGATGATAACAGTCAGACTACTGATGCCGCATGGCTTGATATGCTGAGCAATTATAGAGGTACATGCTCAAAAGTTGAATTTTTTGATTTTTTGGTGATGAGGATGCTAAGATAGATGTATGGTAATACTTGGAAGGATGATTGATCAAATGAGTAAACTAGAGGAAACCTAAGAATTGTTGTGATGAAGTTCTAGAGTATAGAGTAGGATGGTTTAGCCATACCTTCTCCTCTTCATAAATTCTTTCTAAATATTTATTTATCTGAAACTGCCAAAGTGGAGCTGAAATTGCTGATAACCCTGAAACCATGAAAACTAACAATCATCTGACTGGGGTGAAAATAGAACTGCATTGTGTACCTCTCTTCAAGGCATCGAGATGCATGGGTTTTTCTTGCTATTTTTAGCAAGAGATATACATGGTTTGTTTCTTCCTTTTCTTCTATTTGTGAATTGGAGCTTGTTGATATATTAAGTTATTGTCTTTTTGCTACCTCTGCTTAGTCATTATCTTAATAGTTGCTTATACCACACTCTTGCTAGATGGAAAGGGTTATGGATTTGATAAATGTTTTGCTCTATTATTTGCCATATAACTTTATAGAGTTCAGGAAGAGTAGTTTCTAACCATCTTAAAGTATTTGTATGCAATCTTATGTTTTTGGTAGTGAATTGCCTTCTCTACTAAATTTGGTTTCTTTCTTCTGTCATAAAGGATCGGGTATAAATGAGTGGATTGAAGTTCTTCAAATACGTCTTGTTGTATATGGAATTCTCTTACAGTTTGGCTGTATTTTAAAGGAGGTTGTGATATGCTTTGGGGACTGCATATTGCTTATCCAGATTCGTAGACATATTTAAAAAATAACTAGAAATTAGAAGAAAACAAAACAAAGTGGAAAAGGTAGATTGAAAGACATTTATGGTTTGAGGACCTATTTTAATTTAACTACTTTTGAGTGAAAAGGAGTGGGAAGATCCAACTGAAATCAATAAATTAGATCGAGACATTAGGGGATGTACCATCTAAGACTTGAAATCCAGACCTTCTCGCAACATGAGGGATATTGGGATTTGGGGCATCACTTAGTTGACGTATTTCATTAACATGAGCTCACTAGAAAGTAAATTCACAAGTTGTTCCTATAAATTATGTACCAATTTTTTATTTTCAAATTTTGAACTGAAGTTGGCATATGATTTGCCGACTTCAATTCAACATTTGGAAACAAAAAAAAAAGAAACAGGAAATAGAAAGAGTTCAAAGGAGAGAAAGGAAAGGGGTGGGGCGAGGGCCGCCTTGGCGAACCCTAACCTTAAGCTGAGAGCACTTGTGAGAGAGAGGGAGGGAGGAAACCATTTACCAGACCATGCGAGTGGCCGCTCGTGGTCGGGGGGGTGTTTGTGAACGATGGTGAGGGAGTGTCTCTCGAAATCCTGAGTGGAGGGCACAGGGATTCATTGTGATAGGCAAGCGAGGGGAAGGGGAGTGGGGTTTAATATGCAAATTGGGGCCGTCTCGAAATTAGTAACTGAATCATGCTGATCCTCGACTAGTCTGGTTTGATATGCTCCAAACCGGCCGTTTTGGCACAGTTCAGCATTTCTTGGATCATAGTGCAGGTAGAACACACCCTCTAATTTTATCAAATTATAAATGATTGATCCACTGTTCATAATAAATAAATCAAGAATTAGTGAAACTTCATGTTGTGATTTAGGTGTACCAATCAAAATCCTTGTCTTGCTCCACATAACATGAGACTGCTGCATAGAACATTCCAGACTTAGGTAGGTGTAGATGAGTCATTGCACATGTGCTACTGCAGCAAACCCACATTTATGGGCTTTTTAGTTGGTTGGATCCTAAGCAGGGAGGCCAGCCTGTATGTAGGAGTTGCTTAGGTGGTGAAACCTTAGTTGGGGGTCTGAAGGCTTCCTAAGCTTGTGTCCAGTTGGTCCAAGTGAGCATCTATTAGAATAAGGTAAATGGAAATGTGGATTAAGAATGGCGCATATTGGACACTATTGCGCCAGTACTATTTAATAGGAATTTGTTTCAGGCAGGATTCTTGGGATTAAACATTATATTCTTGCCACATGATTGTCTATGGTGAGTTACATGAAGCTCTGATATTTCCCCTTTCCCAAATGCCATTGAATCATGACATTGATTATCTGCAAAATCTTTCACTATAATTTATTAACACCCGCTATTCATAACCTTGTTCTATGTTATAGTGTGAAATAAGAGTGCATTATCAGAAAGGCAGAGTGCATTTCTACCAACTTTAGTCTGTCCAACTTTGCGGACATTGCACCCAGCTGGCAAATGCTAGTTGCTTAAAATGGTTTATGTACAATTTTTGGATATGAGAAAAAAATTCTGCTTTGTCCTTTTTTACATTGGGGACAGGTTTTAGCGGCCTTAAGATTTGCTGTTAATTATAGTGTGATAATTTTCCTGCAAATTAGCAAGCAAAATGGTTAGTTTAAAGTTGTGCTTGTTTTATCTGCGCAAAAATGTGGAGTTCATAAAGCTTTATTGCATTTGTAAGTGGGTGACTGAGTGCATCAAAATATTGGGTGGATGGGTTTGTTCTAAGGGAAAGGACTTGTTGCTAGCTATCTTGGGCTTCTCTTTTGTTTTGATAGGCTAGTGTGTTAGTCTGGAATCTTGTTATGATGGTGAATTTGGCTGGTTGGAAGAAGGGATATCTATTATTTGGCAGATCTGTATTCACTAAAGCTACCTTTTTGTCAATTTCTTTTGAAATTCAATTAAAAAATCATTTCAGCAGCAAAGCATTTGAAAAAAGTTTTTAGAGCCTTTCCTTCAGAGAACAATTAAGAAAAGAAAATTCTGTTTATTGGACCGACCATGCTTTGTGATTCTTTTGAAGCTTCAGAACCTAGTTCTCTTTTGAACTCCTAAATGTCTTTGTTGTGTGGCATTACTTGAAGCTTATCTTTGATGTTTGGGTTAGTCATTTCATATGGTTAAGTCTTTCTGGTGATTATCCTTCTTGGGGAAGCTTGGTTTCTATGAAAAAGAAAATCCATATCTTTAAAGAAAACTTGAATCTAGTACAGAAGCTTTCTGTCTAAATGTGGTGCATATGGTTTTGAAATGAGTTACTTTGGGTAAGAATAAAGGATTTCTGTTCATCTGTCAAAACTGGCTGCAGATTTGTTTGATGGGTGCTCTTCTTAGCTTCTTGGTTGATCTTGTGTAGCTAGTTTGGTTGGCTGCTGATTTGATCTCTGCCCCTTTCTGCTATAACCAATTTTGGTAGAATATCTTGTTTTATTCTTTTGATCCTTAAAAGTGCTTATTTGTTTTCTAATCTGATTTAAAAAGTTAATTGATACATATAAATACCTTGATTTTTACCTAACCAATAAGCTTTACCTCATCTAAGGCCAGCTTTATGAACTAAGCAGTGGTCTGTTATATTTTGAGAGTATTTTTATGATTTAGTTGTAGCATGATGTCGCTTCTTTTTATTGATGTTAATTTTCTAGCTTTATCAATGAGAGTTGCCTGTCCTGAAATCCAAGAAAGCCAGTTGTTAGGGACTCAGTTTGACTGGCTCCAGAGTCCACCCTATTTTTATTCTTTGAATGAGGAACAATCTGTTTCTAGTATTGCTTCAGATAGCTGCTTCTTAGGAGATTCTCCCCCTTTTTGTTTCTTTGAAAGCATGAATATTTATCCCTGCCTATCTACTGCTTCATTTCATTTGAATTACTTCTGTTTTTACCTTAATGTGGCACACAGTTTAATTGAAATGTCCATTCTATTCCATGTCCTGAGCTTGTTGTTATGTTATATAATGGTGCTCTTTGTACTTTTTTTTTTTTTTGCTATGTGAATGATTGTATGTATAGCATGGCACTATCATGAAAGCATTACTTATTTCCAATGTATGGGTTGTCCTAAGTTGCTAGTGTTTAAGGATTAGATTGGGCTAACTGATTCTGCAACTCATCTGAAGCATGTCTTTACTCATTCGTGTATGACTTCATCAATGGTTACATTCAACTTTGCTGTTGGAAGTTGTAATCATTTACGCATGATCTTTGCTATTGATTTCCCCCACCTAAGCACTTTTACATCTGCATATATGCTCCCAATTAATGTATTAGTGGTTGATTTTGAAAAATTTATGTGATTTTCCATGTAATTCCTAGTTATATGTTTTATCTCCGTATGATATCTGAGGCTATGTTATTGTTTCTGATTATTATTGTCTTAATGAGGACATGCAAACAATTAGACGTTCCAATAATCCACAATTTTTTTTTTTTTGACAAATGCACGTGTTGTTGAACACTTACACCTAAATTTTTTGAATTATTTTTTTATTTGTTTCTGAAGCTGATTGTTTGCTGTTTACTTGTTAAAGGTAATGATTTCAGCAAAGGAAGAGCCAGATGCACCAATTTCTCCTGCAATGGATGGCCTACTCAGGGTTCATAAACGCACAATAGATGGTTTAGATGGGGAATCTACTCATGCTTCCCAAAACACTGGCAACATGGTGTCAACACGACTACTTGTTGCAGCCACACAAGCAGGTAGCTTGATTGGAAAACAAGGAGCAACCATAAAATCAATTCAAGAGGCTTCCAGCACTACTGTTCGTGTTCTCGGTAAACTGTCCATTTTTTATTATTTTATACCACCAGTTGTTTGATGAGTGACTGCATCTTGGAGTGCTTTTACTTTTTTTTTCCCTAAAATTTTCTAGTAATGGTTCATTTGCATTAGTTCTGCAATGTGCCCACCCAATTTTCCATTAGAATACCTATGTTTTAATGCAAAGAAAGACTTAAATTGAAATATTTCATAACTCCATTTAGCGCTGTTATGTTGTGATGGCCATATTTAATGATGCTAGACCAGAAATTTTGCTTTCTGACACCATCATTCCCAATCAATTTATGATGATAACCCCATTACTTCCAAAACTTCTGCATAAACGTTTACTCTGTCAAAATAGAACTCATTTGTACCATATAGAACATGGTTCGTTGAACTACCTTAATTAGACGGTTCGGGGCATGCTGAATTGTACCGACGGCTAACTGGTGTGGTTTGGGCATTTGATTTAGAATGTTGGCAAAAATAGAGTGAGGGAGAAGGAAAGAGAGGAAGATAGAGAGTGAGGATGAGAGGAAAGTAGAGGGAAAGGCCGGCGGTGATCCGTCGAGGTCTGTGGAGCTCTATAGTCTTTGCGAGATATAAGAAGAGAGAGAGATGGAAAGAGAGAGGGAGGGGGGAGGGAGAGAAGCAGAATGAGGGGAAGGTGGTGGGGAGGCCGTCGGGTGGCTGCCGTATGGCACAAAATCACCCCACGGCCGCCATGGGTTTGAAACAGGGCGAACCTCTATTTCGTCATGCTTTTTAAAAATACGATAAATAATGAAGCTGGTAATGGGTTTGTCATTTTCTCTCGTGGAGGACCGCGGAGTCTGAGAAGCCTCACAGCCTTTCGATGGCTTCTACGGCCCTCCGATGGCCATCGCCAGCCTTCCTTCCCTCCTCTCTCTCTCTCTCTCTCTCTTTCTGGTTTATCTCTCTTTTTATGTCAGTTCAAATCCGGTACGGTTTAGTATGGGCCGTATTAACTCGTACCATCGGTCGGCTGGCACGAGGTTTGGTTTTGAGTCAGCGATCTTTGATATAGAATCTTAATGTCAGATTTGACTTATGTTGTAGGCCACAAGCAACCTATTTGCAATGCTTTTAGATTTATGCATGATTATCAAAAAAAAAAGAAAGAATTGACATAATAAATCCCAAGTACCAGTGGTTAGATCAGTTGCTTCCAACAATTAGTGCTTGCTCGTAATATCCTTGATGACAAAAACTCAATTAGAGAAAGTTATCTATGTTTGCATATGCAGCTATATAAGCATGTTCCGGTCCCTGGTTGTCTTGATAGGCTGCAAGGCCGTACCTTGGTCACCTAGGAAGCTGCATAGGCCCAGGTGGACCACATTTGCAGCTCCAATGATATGTGGGGCAGGTATAATTGACTTGGGTGCTATGCAATACCTCACCTCCTGCTTATGCTCCACCTGCATTCCTCTTTATCTTTTCCTCTTCCTTTCTCTTTCCTCCTCTCTTGGTTCTCCTTTTCATTCTCCTTCCCCTCCATTCCCCTTTTCTTCCTTCATTGCCTCTTCTTCCTTTTCTCTCCCACTTCTTTCTACCTCCTCTGTTTCTTCTTCTCTTTATTCTCCGTCCTCTCTACCCTCTTCCTGCTCATCTATTGCTCCTTCTTCCTTGATCTCCCTTAGCCTTCTCCACTTATTTTTTCCTCCCTTATCTAACTTTTTTGCCCTGGCAGTAGCCTATGTGCCTGCATGTAATTGAGTGTGTATGAAGTTCCATGCTGCTTTTTAAGTAGCCTTTAAGAAGAAGATCCTAGTAAGTTCTAATTGATAAAATGTTAAATTTTGAAGAGGTGGTGGGCACCTTGTTGTGTCATGGCAATATCTAGTCTTGATCTTCTCAATGTTAGTGCATATGTCTTCATAAAGAAGATCCAACAAGGAAAGTAGCGAAAATGAACAGTTCAGCTTTACAACATGGATATCTTGTAGGATGCCAACCAAAGAAAATCTCAAATAATATAATATATAATATCGGGGAGGTTATAGAGCCTTGAATGCTCTAAGTTCTGAAGTATACTACTTTAATCCATATCCATATAAATATAAAGTTGAAGGATTTGATGCAAAATTTGTTAATCCAAATAGTTCCATAGAAAGATGTGAAGCATACCAGTTTGATCCATAACTATATAAATATAAAGTTGAAGGATTAGCTGTGAAATGTATGATTGACATAACTCCATAGAAAGAAGCGAAGCGGTTCATGCAAGCGGATTACCAACTCGATTGTGAATGAAATGAATAGCACCAAGAAGTTTGCATTGTGTATGGACTTAAAAAGGAGATATGCTGCATCCCATTTTAATTATGAACAGTTCTATACCATATTCAATGGAAGTTTGGTTTACATACCTGAGATAATGCTCTAGTGTTGTACCTTCTTGAAAATTTGAGAAAAAGCATGTGTCTGTCAAATATATATGTGAAATTGTCATAATTAAAAATGGTTGTGCAGTCTCCTGCTTCATGAATCTCATCAATATGTTTACTTGAAACCCACTTTTAACTAAAATTCTGTTTATATAGTAACATGATGGGTGATCAATTTTCAGGATGTCTTTCATACCAATGAAATCTATATTTTAGCTCACTAAATAAATGTAGTACCCGTTTTTCACAACTAGGTATTTCATTTCCTTCAATCCTTGCAAAATTATATTTTAAGGTAACTGTTGAAGGGTGGTGTTTGTCCTGCACTGCCTGCTCATCATGTCAACCATTGCCTAAATTGTTGCTTTCATAATGCAATTCGTTCAACTATGGTGCAGTTAACCAAGATCTAATGGTTTAGAAACTTGACTCTTTTCATCCTTATAACTTCATCAAAAGTTAGTGCTTCAGGAGATGACGATTGATCAAGATTTCCTATTTCTTATGCTTGATCGAATTAGAGGGGAGGACCATTGGCATTTGGTGGCCAGAGGGAGCTGTGCCATTCATCTTGGGGGAAGAAACTCTCAAGAGGCAAATCTACCAGGCCTACTTCACATCCCTATTGCAATGCAAAAGATTTTTTCTTCATTTCCAATTTCTTGTCTCTATAATATTTTTTTTTAACAGTGTCCCTTTGCCTTATTTTTTTAAAAAAATTCCTAGATCTATTCTTGTACAAGTCATGAGATTAAATAAATTCTGTTTCTTTTGAATTGTCTTGGTTATATATTTTTTCATTTATTTAAGAATTCATTCATAGTATCTTTTATGTTAAAATTTTTTTGCTGCATCCTCTTCTAATCCCTCCTTTCTTCTACCTTAGCTTGAGACTCGCCGCCCCCCCTCTTTTTTTTTTTTGGGTTTTGAAAAAAAAAACTTGCTTGACAGATAAATCATGCATCCTACCAACTCTGTATCTTATGTTAAGCCCGACCTACATCGTTGATCCATTCCCTTTCAGCTTAAGTTTTTTGGCCTAGTGGTTGGTTAATATGGTATGAGAGCTTATGCTCTTGTTCGCATGTTCTTGTTGTTGGTGGGGTGGGGTTATGGTTGCTTATGCAAATGAAGGATGGTCTTCAGTTTCATGTTTACTAAACCTGTACCAGTACTTTGTCAACATATATTTGTTGGCCAAAAAATAATGATGTATTTATTTCGCACTCCTTAAATGAGGTTTATCTTTCAGTTCTTTATTCAACATGACTGATACTTAAATACTTTTTATAAACAACAAAAATTCTTCAATCATTTATAATTAATTAATTATTATAACTAGAAGTTCGGTAGAACTACATAGTTTCTTGTCTTAATTTAATGTTGAACAACCAAATGCGGTTCTAGGTTTTACACTTTGTCAGCTATTTTTCTTTTGCCACAGTTATTTGCAACGTGATGTAAATTCCATTTTCTCAATTAACACTTGGGTGTTGGCATATATTCTAGCTCATTTAGCTATGACATTAATTCCTTCAAGTCCATTGAATTTGATTGGGGTTCCAGATATTTGCTTCAACTCAGATGTTTATTTTGCTAATATTTCTGGTGCCATGGTTTGCTTTCTCCTCATGCATGGCAGTTGCATTACTCTTGTCGTATTTATAATGTAAAATTATCGTTTTGTTAATTATAGAACTTGTTACAGGAAGTCAATCTGTATATTGTAAATTTTCCTCAGTTAACTTATCTTTGTTGACTGGGAGTTCCTTTGTTATAAATGGTTTGAATTTCTACAGATGACCTGCCACCTTTTGCATTACATGAAGACAGAGTTGTGGAGATACAAGGACCACCCGCTGGAGTGCATAAAGCTGTAGAACTAATTGCTTCTCATTTACGGAAGTTTCTAGTTGATCGTAGTGTACTTCCTCTATTTGAGATGCATGTAAGTTGTTTTTTTCATCTTTTATACATACAAATGTAGATGCAGAGAATTGGTGTATAATAACTTGGATTTGTGCTAGTCAAGCAAGTTGTGACATTACAAAAAGGTGATTGGATCAATTTTACAGATGTCCAGGCCTAATTCACATATGGAACAGAACATGCCTCCAGCTCAACCTTGGGGTCATCCTCAAGGCCTTCCTCCAAATGCTGGTGTTTCAGCTTATGGTGGCAATCCTCAATTCATGCCCCCACGGCCACAGGATAATTATTATCTGCCACCTGACCTCCCTCCTATGGAAAAACAACCTCACCATGGTATATCAACATTTGGACGAGAGGCACCACCACCCATGTCGATGCATCCATCAGCTAATCAACACTCCCAGCCCCTTGTCTCTCAGGTTTATTTTGTAATTAGAATCTGCAGTCTTTGAATTGCTGCATTTCAAAGATGTGCTGAGCTTTAAATAATGGGTTGTGGTGGTCGGTCTCTGACAGGTCACACGTCGCATGCAAATTCCACTTTCTTATGCTGATGCTGTAATTGGGACAGCTGGTGCAAGTATCAGCTACATCCGTCGTGCGAGCGGGGCAACCATTACAATACAAGAAACTCGAGGTGTTCCTGGAGAAATGACTGTTGAGATCAATGGAAGTGCTGCACAAGTTCAAACTGCTGAGCAGTTGATAAAGGTATGATTTTATTTTCACTCAGAATTTACTGTGATATGCGTTTTAGTGGTCGTAATTTGAGAAATGTTGTTATGTATGTCATCATCATTCTTTTCTGAATGCTAGATCTTTAGTAATGAAAAACCACATTATTTACAAGTAGTAACTTGTCACTGACTCAGCATTTTTATTCTTTTTGTTTGCTTATTTCCCATTTTAGGTTGGTTAGACAACTCTATTTTTACTTCTTATATTCATCTTGAATTAAAATGTTGTTTGATAACCTGTGTGTGCAGTGGAGCCAAATGACTACTGTTATTTCATGTTTTACAGTAACTAACATGTACATGGATCTTTGATGTGATACATGGATATTAGAAAGTTAAATTTCTGCATGTGGCCAAGAATACTGTGGAACATAGATAAAAAACCATTAGCAAGAATAAGGTGAGAATATCTGCTTGTGCATAAGAATGTGCTAATCAAGGTAAATATGTAAAGCAGAAATTCTATCCAGCACATAATATTCAATATGACTGCCTGTGATGATGAATGCTTAGCTTCATTAGTCACATAATCAACTAAAGACTGTACTCTTTTAGTTTTATCACTCATCACGTTCCTCTGCATGTTTGATGACTTATAGTTTAGAAGTATAGCTGTGGTCCACTGCCAAAAGTTAAGGGTCACCTGAATTATCTCCCATTGTTAGCATTATATATTTTTTTCGATACTCCGTATATATCATTCTAATTGTTGTAGTATCAGTGTATCTTGCTGTTCAGAAAATGATAATATATGTTCCATGTGTTGACTTTCTAGTTGCCATTGCTTGCATTGAAATATTCATTTTTTGTCAATTGATGATGTGAATTGCTAAGCATGTTTTAGTTATACCATGTGCTAGAATTCCATAATGCATCCGCAGGCACATGCAAGAGTGCACTTATTTTGATACAAAGTGTATTACTAGTAATTGCTAGTGACTTTTGAGTATAAAAGAACCTCACTTTGGGGAAGTTTGAGGTTTAGATGAAAGATAAGAAGTCGATGCATCACAATAATTTTGGGAGCTGGTTTAGATATGAAAGATTGGACTTTAATTCTAGCATGAACATGAAGGCTAGGCATAAGTCCTGCCATTGAAGTGAGCATAGCAGGGGTGTGAAGAGATTGTTGCCTTGCCTTTTTTTTCCCCTTCCTTTTTGGTTCGAGTGTGGAGGGGATTGTACAGAATGAGGTTAACCCCATTAAAACCTCAAAAAGGTCATACCACTTGCATCAGCTTGGGCAATATGGTAAGCTTGGGAGAGGGAAGAATCCTTCCAGGTTATGGTCTGCTGCAAAGTATTGGCAGTATCGAGCAGGAACTTGGCAATCTGCTTGTCCTCTCAAAAGAAATATGAGGATGGAACTTGTGAAGGGAGGATCTGAAATGGCAGATATCTTGAATTTGTGGATGATTGGAGTCCCCATGACCATTTAACCAGCAGATAAACTGTTTGACTCACTCTCAACCCATACATCAGAGGTGTGTAGTTCCATCCCAGCCACTGAAAGGCCTTTGTGTGGAGCTCTTAGTTTGAGGAACTGTTCTATCAGAAGAAGGATCACTGCAGCAGCTAAAATTCTCCGAAAACACAATCACAAATCACAGAAGCTCCAGCTTCACCAATGGGGCAAACCAAACTATGAAAGTTTATCTTTATAGTTTACACTACCTGGCTGAGGGGGAGGGTGGGCCTTCGTGCAATGAAGGTTGTTCCATTGTGATCTGAGTGTTTTATGGCTTTGAAACATGGAAACAACCTCTTTGCACCAGGGTTTAAGTCTGCTTAGTGCTTACAGATGACCCTCCCCAGACCCTGCAATGGGGGGAGCCTTGTGCGTTGGGATATGCTATTTATCTGGCTGAGGGGGGAGACAAAGCGACAAGATGTTGATGAAGATGGTGCAGTAGTGTCTGGGTGGGCTCTCTAGATACCAGGTGAGTGTTGTAGGCTGGATGCGACTTTGTTGACAAACCAAACCTTGGAAACAAGGAAGTGAATCCCATGAACAATCCGACTGGTCATGCTTCATTCACCTTGAAAAACCTAGCATTTCTGTTATTCCAGATTTATCAAAGTTGGCCACCAAGGAGTTCCTCATGCGATCTTCCTCCCCAATAGGAATTTGGATAATGAAGGCCCCACTCATGAGCGTTTATGAATGACATACCAGAAAAGTCTGATCTTTTGGCTACCAAACAAACACTGATTTATATAGACTCACATCTAACTGGAAACACAAATTATACATAAACTCCTACGGCTAAAAAGAAATTAGGAGTTTTCTATTAATGATTATTCTGTCCGTCGATGTTAATATGCACTTCTTGAAACTTTATTTATGCATGTTCGGCTCCCATTATGTTAATATGCGTCGTCATACACAAAGGCAACCTCTTTCCCACTGTTATTGATTGAGAGTGAAATTACTTCTTATGTTGTTTAATTCATCGTTGATTTATTTTACATACCTTAGACTGCTTGTATTCCTCTGGGCTTCTGTTTTTGCTGATCGTTGTTACTTCTGTTGCAGAATTTCATGGCTGAAGCTGCTGCTCCAGCACAGAACACCGTGGCGCCTGTTGATCAGGGTTATAATTCTTACTCAGCACATGGGTCCATGTATACTTCTCCTCCAGTCAATGCAGGACCGGCTACGCATGCTGGTGGAGGATATGGATCTACTTATGGAGCAAACTATGGATATTAGGAAAACGAGAGGCTGGCCAAATTAACAGTAAGTTTAGTGCGAACTTACCCCAAAAAGGGATAGGATGATTATGGCAGAGAAACTTGTGATGCAGGTCATGAGATGCTTGCTACTGCACCTGCCTGTGACCAAAGATATGCTCTCTGTACATTTAGCGAGTCTTTAAGATTTAGCTTGAGATGCTTCCGTTTTGTTTCATTTATTACTTAAAGGGAATGCTCTTGCAATTAGTGTGATGCCCATTCTGCTGTAGTTCCCTTGTTTAACTAGTGTTTGGTGATTGAATAGCTGGGCCAGGTTTCAGTTCAGTGATATTGAGAGTTTGAGTACTCTGAATCAATAATATTATTTGGCATGTGATGTTAGGTACAACTGATATCAGAGACGGTCTGTGCTGGCTACAAGGTGAACGTATATTTGAAGTTTTTTTTTGGTTTGTCTTCTTTTCTACATCTATGATGTAATAGCCTCTCTAAGATGGATGGTAGGTAAACTAGCAACATATTTTCACCATATGAAAAGCTGCTGCTTGTCAATTTTGGTAATGAATACATGTTTGCCGCTCTTGGTCGGTCGGATTTTAAAGTGTCGATTAAGAGCTTGAAAATGTTGTCGGTATTTCCCGGACATCGAGACGTCGCAGTAGAAGGGGATTTCTTTTATTGAAAGAATGCTTGTCTGGTTTGCCAGGCAAGGTATAGGACGTGATGGGCCTTTTTCACGAGGCAAATTGGCAATTTGTTAGAGCAAGGACTCGTTGATGGGGACATAAAAAATCATCATGATGTTAATGATATTTACATATTAGAACGCTTGATATGGATGGCAGAGTTTAAGAATTTATTGACCCTTGGCTCCTGATTGATAGGGGATCCGTGC
>NC_025995.2:15626874-15769374 GCF_000442705.2 Elaeis guineensis
AGAGTACATGCCCAAAAGAGAGGGGACGCCCACACCAAGAGGATTCTCCACGCCAAGTCTAGGATTGATTCCTCCTTTTTCTTTTCCACACCCCTCTTTATATAGACAAGGGGTTCTAAATCAAATCAAACTCTTTTAGGTGCAAAGATTAGGACTCTCCATGTTTGGATCAAATCTAAACTCCATAAAGTACAAGAATTCCTAATGCGAGTAGGAGAGGTGTCTCTCTTCATTATGGTGCATGCTTAAGGAGGGGGCTGTTTTCAGTCCTTTTTCAATCACTTAGACCAGCCCATAAGGAGAGAGAATGTCTGAAAAAAGTGACTAAGTACATCAAATCAGATTTAATTCAGATTTGGATAATTTGAATCCAATTCGAATCTAATTTGAATCAATTTCGAAAAGGCTGCTGATCCTAATCCAATTAGAATTTTTGTCCAGGTCCAACTTGATAAATTAACCCAATCAAGTCTTAATAAAATTAAGTCCAATTAGATTAGATTTGATCTAAAATAATTAAGACTCAATTGCTTGGATCATTGATTTGATTTAATTCATCTTCGGATGCGTAGTGCTAGCTGAACATAGTCATTATTTAATTCTGTATGACTTATAACTTAATTCTCAATGAAGTTAATCTACATGTTCGATGAAGTCTCATACTTTCAAATTGAACATACAAATATTTGATTAATTCTTTCCTATATTGTTTGACTTTTATGCATGACTCCATATGTTCGAACACTAAGCTGGTAGCATAGGAACTCCTTTCTATACTAATCGAAGTGACCATCTAGCAATGATATCCGATGTCCGGATAGGTCAAATATTTGCAAAGCAATATTCAAGAACCTCGACATATGGTTACCCCATAATTCATCCTGTTGGTGCAGAATTCCATCGAAGTCGGAGAAGCTGGAGCTCGGATGACCGCGGCCGCCGTCGGGACCTACAAAAAAAGTCTAAACCGGAGTTGGGGGTGCTTCGGCAAGACCCTCCGACGCTCAAGTCAGTACTCTGCTTCAACAGAAATGGAGTGCTCGAGCGAAAATTTAGACAGAGTTTCAAGATAGAGTTTTGAACTTAGAGAAGAACATATCTGGGGGTCCTTATTTATAGATGGAGGGCGCAACTGATCGACAGCGACATCTGTAACCGTCTGGTAGTGGACCGTTCAGAGCTGCGTGGAGTTTGTTACAGAGAGTAATGGCGTCAGGGGTCGTTCAGGGCCACGTGGAGCTTGTTGCACGGGGTGGAGTGGTGTCTGTTGTCGTGACTTGCCAGAGAGTGATGGAGCTGCGTGGAATCCATTGCAGAGAGTGGAGCAGGGTGGCGGTTCTTGTCGTGGCTTGTCAGAGAGTGGTGGAGCTGCATGGAATTCATTGCAGAGAGTGGAGCAGGGTGGCGGCTCTTGTCATGGCTTGTCAGAGAGTTCGATCCATCGGTTGAAGCTCGGCTGGGATGCCTGATGGAGCAGGATGGCTCTTCACATCGTCGTTCTGGGAGAGGCTCGGATGTTTCGAGGTCGCTGACGTTTCAGACAGGAGTCGCCTGCCGTAGGAGCTCGGATGGAGATTTTCTGTTGGCAGAGTCTGGGGAAATCCGGTTGCTAGGGAAGTCCGTCTGGGATTTTTCTGATGTGGAGGCTCATCCGAAGATCGTCCGCTGGGAAAGTCCGATTTTATGGGGAGCTGGTAGGAGGTCGGTCGGTGATGGACTTCGGATAGCGCTGGAGAGGCTCGGCAGATATCGGAGGTGATCGACTATCGCAGGGACCCAGCTGCTGGAGCTCGTCCGTTATAGAAGCTCGTCCGGAATCTATCTGCTGGAGAAGTTCGGACGGGATCCTATTCTCGCGAGAGGTCGAGAGGGGACCGTCCATTGTAGGAGCTCGGGCGAGGACCAGTTATCGTGGAAGCTCGAAGCGATGTCCCGTCGTAGAAGTTCGTCCAGAATTCACTCGCTATGGAGTAGCTCGGCTGAAGTCTACCTGTAATAGAAGTTCGAAAGAAATTTGTTTATAACAGAGGCTTGAATAAAATTTGCTTACAGTAGACGTCTGGGATAGACAGCCTGCGGTGGGAGCTCGGAGTAGACCGCTCGTAGTAGAAGTTCGGCTCTCGCGGGAGCTCGATTAGGATCCGGAGGGCAGTCGACCGCCGTAGAAACTCGAACGGAGTCTGGTTACCATAGAAATCATGTTGTCAGAAAAGCTCGGATGCTGGCGAAGCCCGAAAGAAGTTCGGGGTAGAAACTCAGGTGGTTGGTTGCTGTAGAAGGTTGGCAGACAGTGAGTCCTAGAGGGCCTTCAGGGCGGCTCGATGGATGAATGCAGAAGTTCATTATCGGAGAAGTCCGAATGATCGAGGAGGTTCGGAGAGGCGCTACGCACAAGGTCGGGAGCCGGAAGAACCCTGAAAGGATCGGTCCTTTACAAGTTCGATCGGGGGGATATTTTATACCCAACACCAATCCCCCTACTTTCGAGTTCGGGTTACGAATGAAAGAAGTATAGAGAAATTCTCACGATCGAAGCTATCCTCCTCGACTTCCGCGCTTGGCGGTTGCCAGATATTTGACGTTCGGCACGCTGGTACTGGAGCCTTTTCGAAAAAGATTTCTTCTTTTTGGAATTCCCGCCAGGGTGTGGCTCTAGGTACGGTGTAATAATGACTTTGTCAGCTGCTTGCCATTTCCAACAGTCTGTCAAGGTGGGTGGGACACGCGGCGAATGCAGACCGGTCAGCGGAGATCCGCAATCATAAGTGCGCCAGATCCGGGGTCTATTTAAACACGTTCTCCTCCTTCATGGGTTTCACTTTGCTTGAGAGAATCCCTCGGTTCCCCTCCTCTTCCCCGAGAGCTCCAGTTTCCTCTAGCATCCTTCCCGGCCTTAGGCATTCTCCGAGTCGACCTCCATCGTCCTCGCCGTCCCCCTGTGCTTCTGGGATCGATCTAGGTTAGTTTCAGAACTTCCTGTCGTTTTCCCATCCTTTCTTCTTCATATTCTGTTTATTTAGCTTTCTCGGGGGCCTGTCTACTATTTTTTCTAATTTTTTGAGATTTTTGTGGCTTTCGTTTGATCCAAAATGTCCTCTGATATCTCCTCTTCTAGTAGTTCTAGGAGTTTGTCAGCCCCAGTTCCCCATAGTACTGGTACCGTAGATGAATCCGTAGCTAGGATCGAACCTTGTCCGGCCTTTGCGCCGGACACCATCTCCGGCTCCTTGACTTCGAATGAATTCTCACTGATAAGGATTCAGTATGGAGTTCCTCCGGAGTACGAGCTGGAGCTTCTCGGGCTATCTGACTAGGCTAGCGCCCCTCCCCCGATCACTTTTGTCTGTACCAGGAGGCCTTCCATGCCGGACTTCGGCTCCCGCTGCCGTCCTTTGTTGTTGCTTTCTTTCATTTTCTGAATATTTCTCTAGCTTCCTCGTGCCGAACTCCTTTAGGTTTTTGATAGGGTTTCTTTCCTTTTGTAATTTAGCCGAAGTTCGGCCGACTCTTTCTTTGTTTAGGAACTTCTACACCTTCAAACGTCATCTCTCGATAAAAGATTGGTGGTACTTCTCCCCCCAGTTCAGTAGAAAGGGGTTGCTGAAAGACGCCCCCTCTTCTGTCCACAACTAGAAGGAGAGATTCTTCTATGTTCGATGCCCAACCTTAGAGCTAGGGTTATCCCCTTGGGGTTCTCTGAGGGATTCCGCCCACCGGGCCTCTAGCCTGGAAAGGGACGACCTCAAAGCCTTAAAAAAGCTCGAGGCTTATCGAGCCCCCCTCCTCCCTGAACTTCTGAGGGAACAACTTTTGTTCAACGTCGGCCTGAGCCCCCTTAACCCTGCCGGTATCTCTCCCCTTTTTGTTTCTTTTTGTTTCTTCTTCTTCCCCTTCTTTTTTTCTCTTTTTTTTTTTGGTGCTTCCCCTTCTTCTTATTCCATCTCGAAGCCATGCTGATCTTCTTTTATCGCAGACATGGATGCAAGCGTGGCTCGGAGGTTAGCCCAGGGTCTCAAGACCCACAAGAGAAAGAATGCCTCAACTTCAGGGTCGGTGAAGAAAGCTAGGACAGAGGGGACAAGCTCGACCGTGCCTGCTCCGATGTCCGTCGCCGTCGAAGTTCCCTCGATGCCGAACCCGAAGTTCTCCGAACCCTTTCACAGAGCCCCTCGGTCGAGGGTCCCATTTCGGAGGTTCGTCCCGAGGGGGCGCCCGGGGCCGAAGGGAAGAAGAGAAAGAAGACCCTAGCTCGGAGAAGTCGCAGTCGCAGGGCTGCCGCCGAGTGGGTCGGCGGCTATGAGGAAGACCTGGGGGAAAATCTCTTCAACAACAGGGACTTAATAAAGAGGCTGGTCGAAGGGTGCATCCTGTCCGAGGTCGTCGAGAGGATCGTCCTCGCTGATCCCGAGCTATGGGTCTGGGATTCTCTGGGATCTTTCCTCGAAGTAGGCTAACTCACCTTTTTCCTTCCTCCTACTTCTTCAACTTATTCTTCAGCCCTCATATCGACTGCCCGACCTTTCTTGCAGATTGGGCATCAGCTTGTCGCCAACGTCGAGGCGGTGAAGATCGCCAAGAGGGAGCAGCTCGGGCAGAAGAAGGTCGCCTAGCCGGGGCCGCCTGCCTTGAGGAGAAGATCGCCGAGGTCCTGAGCCTCCAGGAGGCACTAGAAAAGGAGGGACAAACCTCGTCCGATCTGAGGACCGCCTTGGAGGAGGAGAGAGGGAAGGTCGAGGCCGAGGTCTCCGCGTTGAGGGCACAGGTTTTCGAGCTGAGGGAGCAGGTTTCTGAGCTGAAGGTGCGGATTCCATCTCTGGTCTTGGAGGCAAGGGCTCGAGCAGTGGAGGAGTTCAAAGCCTCCTCCGAGATGGAGGATCTAAAGGTCCAGTTCATCCAGGACACCTTCATCAAGGGGTTTGAGCTCTGTCAAGAGAAGGTGGCTGGGAGGTTTCCCGAATTGGATCTCGGCTTCCTGAACGAGGCATTCGATGATGAAGCCGGACCATCCGAAGTCGCCGCCGATCCTCTTCCAGTCGAGACCTCATCGATTGCCATGGCCGCCGCTGACGATCTTCCAGGGACGCCTACCCCTTCTACTTCTACCCCAGAGGTCCGGAACCTCTAGTTTTGTATTTTTTTTTGTGGTAATTTTTCTCCCGTTCTCTTGTACTTGAAATTTATTTGATCAATGAAGCCGGATTTATCTTTACGGAGGATCCCCCCACTTTTTTTTTGTATCTTTTTTCTTCTTTTTATCTTCTGGCATTAATTTGAGTTGTGGCTCACTTATCCTCCAACGACAGTGTCCTGCCGAAACTCTTTCCCTATCGGAGGGTATTCCCTTGAAGTCAACGATACGAGACCTCCAAAGAAAAATTTGTCAGTTGACAAAAAAATCCAAGAAGCTGGAAGATGAACTTTACCGGCTGAGGAAGATCCATTCAGAGGCCACCGCGGAGGCTACTCGCTTTCGGGACCTCCACAAGAAAAGTTTCATGGAATACACCAAAAGGAAAGCCGACTTCATTACGGAGCTTGAGGAACTCCGTAAACGTGCCAGCGACCGATCTTGGACTCAGGCCTCCAAGATCAACTCCCTTAAAGTCGAGCTGGCGGCCGCACGAGAGAAGATCGACCGGTTGGAAGGGAGCTCGTCCCGGCTCACAGTCCAGACTGACCTCGACCAAGATTGGTCAAAGAGGTTCTCCGACCTTCAAAAATAGCTGCGAGATGCCGAGGCGACTTATGACACCCACCAAGTGGCTGGAGCAGACAAGTAGAGGACTACCGAAGGAGGCTCTAGACGGGACTGACGAAGTTGCCCGCCTTCAAAGGCGACTGTCCGAGAGAGTCCAGCTTATCCCTGCACAAGGTTCTGATGAGCTTTGCTCCTTAAGGGAGACTATGGCGGAACTGTCTGTAGCCCTTGGGTGGGAGGAAGCCGAATTACGGTGGCTGAAAGTTCAGCTGGTCCACGAGAAGCAGGCAGTCAAGAACGCCGAGGCGGAGTCCGAGGTCTTGAGAAGGAGGCTTCGAGAGTCGGAGGACGAGCGCCGGTGGTTCCACCGGATGTTCCAGGATATGCTGCTGAAAAAGATGAAACTAGAAGAGGAAGTCGAAAATTTAAGACAATCCATAGCAGGGGCCGGAACCGAGAGCTCGAAGTCGGAAGAAACTGAGCTTCCTTAGAGCCTCTTTTTTTTCTTTTTCTTTATCTTTTTGTTTTTGGCCTTTAAGGTTTTGTAATGTGTACTTCACCAATGAAATAGAAATGAAATCGTCTATTACCTTGTCCATTTTGGTATTAAATGGTTATTTATCAAACTCCATTTGTCTTCTGTCTTATTTGGCGTCGATGTAGTTCGTAATCCCTCATCGGTTCTTGCTTTGAGTTGTCATTTGCTGAACTTCTTGTCTTCCATCTTGTTCAATGCCGACGTAGTTTGAAGGTTTCTGATCGTTGCTGTGTCGATTTGCCCTTAGGGACCAGAGATTTTCGACAAGGATTTTCTCTTTCGTCAAGACGAGGTCCCTTGTGCTTTTGATGTAGTTCATTTTTCACCTATCGCCAGTGTAGTTCGTCGCTTTTTCTTTTCACCTCCTCCTTTCTTCTGTGTTTGAGTGAGGGTCTTCCCTCTGCTCTTGACGGGGTCGTGAGAGTGTAGAGGAGTCATTGAGGAAGCTTTCCTCCTTGTCGATCAACCGAGTCTTTGCTTACGTCGGGATGAGGTCCTCCCTTTATTTCTGACAGTCGGTTTCAGCTCGTGTTAGGACGAGGTTCTCCTCCTGTTCTAACAAGGCTGTGGGGGCACATAAGGACCGTTGTAAGGGCCTCTCCCCCCATCTGATCTTTAAGAAATCAGACCTTCGACTTTGCTCATGTTAGGATGAGGTTCTCCTCCTGTTCCTTACAAGGCTGTGGGGCACATAAGGACCGTTGTAAGAGCCTCTCCCCCCATCCGATCTTTAAAAAACTGGGCCTTCGACTTTGCTCATGTTAGGACGAGGTTCTCCTCCTGTTCCTAACAAGGCTGTGGGGGCACATAAGGGCCGTTGTAAAGGCCTCTCCCCCATCCGGTCTTTAAGAAATCGGGCCTTCGACTTTGCTCATGTTAGGACGAGGTTCTCCTCCTGTTTCTAATGTGCTTAATTTTGTTTGTATGGGAAAGTTATCTCCTGTCGTTATAAGCTCATACCAAAAGAAAAAATGCGCAAATATGAAAAGAATTTTCATTCAGGGCAAAGTTGTTGGTAATACATTCATAGATTTTTCGAACCCTATAGCCGTGGAAGGTCTGCTCCCCATCGGGTCCCTCCGAGATGGAGTTGATAATCTCAATTGGAGGCCGATTTTCTGGCTACTCCTCCCTCCTTGGCGGTTCTGGCTGTGGCAGGGCCCTAGGCCGATCTTCTCTTCCTTCAGGTCAGCATCGAATGAATCTGTCGAGCCGACCTCGTCTGATGAGCTCCTCGATCTCGTCTCGGAGCTGAATATATTCCTCCGTATCGTGGCCGTGGTGACGATGATAGAGGCAGAATTTGTTCGAGTTGCACTTTTCGGGGTGCGAGTGCATCCTCTCCGGCCTTGGGAGCCGCTCCCTAACCTCCATCAGCACTTGAGTTTTCGATGCGTTGAGAGGGGCGTAGCTGTGGAATCTTCTGGGAGGAGAGCCTCGTCGAACTCAACAGTCTGGGCTCCTCTATTTACAAGCTCGGGGAGGAGTCCGGACGTGCCTATGTCCGGAAGGAGTTCGAGAACGTGGTCGAGCTTCACTCGGCCCTTTTTCGACTGCGGGCTTGCTCGAGTCTCCCGCCTGCCGCTCTCTCACGGTCTCCTCGTCCTTCATCTTGAAGGCTTCTTCTGTTCGGGCATATCCTTCGGTCTGAGCCAGCAAATCGGCAAAATCCCTGGGGTACTTCTTTTCCAGGGAGAACAGAAGGTCGTTCTTTTGAAGGCCGCCTTTCAGAGTGGCCATCGCGCCCGATTGGTCCAAGTTTCAGACCTCCAACGCGGCGACGTTGAAACGGTTGATGTAAGCTCTGATAGACTCCCCTCCCTCTGCTTGATGTTGATGAGAGACTCTGAACCTCTCCGGGGATGCCGGCTGCTAACAAAGTGAGCCGCAAACTGGTGGCTCATCTGATCAAAGGAAAAGATGGTGTCCGACTTCAACGTCGAGTACCAGTTCCTTGCTGCCCCCTTCAGGGTGGATGGAAAAGCTCGGCACAGAATGGCGTCTGGAGCGCCATGGAGCAGCATCATTATCCGGAAGGCCTCCAGGTGGTCGACTGGGTCCGAGATCTTGTTGTAGCTTTCGAATTGAGGAAGCTTGAAGTTTGGCGGGATCGGTTCCTGCATGATCATTTGAGAGAAGGAAGGGTCAGTACAGATGTCCTCACCATAAACAGGAGGAGCGTGGTGGAGTTCTTCGATCCGTCGGTTTATCTCCTGGAGCCTTCGATCCAGAAAATCCTCTCGACTGTGGGTCTCGAGGGTCTTCGGGCAGAATGAAGGTAGAGATCTTTCAGGAGTAGAATCGTGATCGGACTGAGGGCTCTCCACCCTCGGATTCATCTTTTCGGGAAAGACGGGGCGACTGGCCCAAGTGGCCCGCCCTGCCGTCAGATTTTGGAATTCCGACAACGTTCTCTCCAACTGCACCGATGCCTGCGGCTGTTGTTGCTGTTGCATGGTCTGCACCGCTTCAACAAGGCCTCTGACCTGCTGAACCAGTAGGTCGAATTGCTCTGCACCGACTGCCGTCGCCAGAGGAGGAGGAGGAGCCTGGGAAACTGAGGTGAGGTCAGAGCCTGAGATCTGGCTGCAGAGACCGTGGATCGCCTGGTGGATGCTTTGCGGGGAGGCATCGGGTGAAGATCTAGTAGAGGAAGGAGAAGAGGATGTCGGAGAAGATGATCAGAATCGATCCCGTTGAGCACTCCTTTAAGAACAAGGAGACTGCGAAGACACGCTGCGCCCTTCCTCTAGCACCAATTCTGTTGGTGCAGAATTCCATCGAAGTTGGAGGAGCTGGAGCTGGGATGACTGCGGCCGCCGTCGGGACCTGCAAAGAAAGTCTAAACCAAAGTTGGGGGTGCTCCGACAAGACCCTCCGATGCTCAAGTCAGTACTCTGCTTCAACAGAAATGGAGTGCTCGAGCAAAAATTTAGACAGAATTTCAAGATAGAGTTTTGAGCTTAGAGAAGAATATATCTGGGGGTCCTTATTTATAGATGGAGGATGCAACTGATCGACAGCGACGTCTGTAACCGTCTGGTAGTGGACCGTTCAGAGCTGCGTGGAGTTTGTTACGGAGAGTAGTGGCGTCAGAGATCGTTCAGGGCCACGTGGAGCTTGTTATGGGGGGTGGAGTGGTGTCTGTTGTCGTGATTGCCAGAGAGTGGTGGAGCTGCGTAGAATCCGTTGCAAAGAGTGGAGCAGGGTGGCGGTTCTTGTCGTGGCTTGTCAGAGAGTGGTGGAGCTGCGTGGAATTCGTTGCAGAGAGTGGAGCAGGGTGGCGGCTCTTGTCGTGGCTTGTTAGAGAGTTCGGATCCATCGGTTGAAGCTCGGCTGGGATGCCTGATGGAGCAGGATGGCTCTTCACATCGTCATTCTGGGAGAGGCTCGGATGTTCCGAGGTCGCTGACATTTCAGACGGGAGTCGCCTACCATAGGAGCTCGGATGGAGATTTTCTGTTGGCAGAGTCTGGGGAAGTCTGGTCGCTAGAAAAATCGTCTGGGATTTATCTGATGTGGAGGCTCATCCGAAGATTGTCCGCTGGGGAAGTTCGATTTTATGGGGAGCCTGGTAGGAGGTCGGTCGGCGATGGACTTCGGATAGTGCTGGGGAGGCTCGGCAGATATCAGAGGCGATCGACTATCGCAGAGACCCAGCTGCTGGAGCTCGTTCGTTATAGAAGCTCATCCAGAATCCATCCGCTGGAGAAGTTCGGACGGGATCCTATTCTCATGAGAGGTCGAGAGGGGACCGTCCATTGTAGGAGCTCGGGCGAGGACCAGTTGTCGTGGAAGCTCGGAGCGGTGTCCCGTCGTAGAAGTTCGTCCAAAATCCACTCGCTATGGAGTAGCTCGGCTGAAGTCTACCTGTAATAGCAGTTCGGAAGAAATTTATTTTAGCAGAGGCTTGAATGAAATTTGCTTACAGTAGACGTCTGGGATAGACAGCCTGCGGTGGGAGCTCGGAGTAGACCACTCGTAGTAGAAGTTTGGCTCTCACAGGAGCTTGATTAGGATCCGGAGGGTGGTCGATCGTCGTAGAAACTCAAGCGGAGTCTGGTTATCATAGAAATCATGTTGTCGGGGAAGCTCGGATGCTGGCGAAGCCCGAAAGAAGTTCGGGGTAGAAACTCAGGTGGTTGGTTGCTGTAGAAGGTTGGCAGACATGAGTCCCAGAGGGCCTTCGGGCGGCCCGATGGATGAATGTAGAAGTTCATTATCGGAGAAGTCCGGATGATCGAGGAGGTTGGAGAGGCGCTACGCACAAGGTCGGGAGCCGGAAGAACCCTGGAAGGATCGGTCCTTTACAAGCTTCGGTCGGCGGGGTATTTTATACCCAACACATCCATTTGACTCTAATGCTCAAAGTGACTAGGGTTTAACTGTCAATCCTGAAATAGTCATCCACATCATATTTCAATCTTTTAATCCATCACATGGATTATCCTAGCCAAGATTTTACTAAATTGAAATACAGTGATGTATTAACTCCTATAATCTAGAGGGGTCAATTCCATCTTGATCCACACACAGACTTCGCAAGTATTTGACTGTACCCAATAGCCTTCCGTCATTATATTAGAAATGCAAGTAGTTTGGTACCTAAGCACAGTGAGTTGCTTGCAAGTCACTATGATGATCTCAGGTCTAAGGAACACTTATGCCCATATGTTTCATGAGCTGCTCTTGATAGCAAAGCGCTCAACAAGTGAGTCACTTGTTCAGTGACGATATACTCTTACATCTCATCTATATGCCATACCAGTATCTCTACACTTCTTGATTACGAGGACAACCAACCTATATGGCACAGAACGATCTACACTCAATAAACATCATCATCCTATTAATGACGTATTATTTGGTTACAAACATGTTTAAGAACTATTCAATAAATTCTTTTTATCGATTATAATATAATTCTAAAGACTTCGTCACAACACAAGAGTTCTAATAATGAAGATATACACCTTGTGATGAAAAAATTAAAATAATTTTTATTCATTGATCAATAATTTATATACAAAATTTAATTATTTACAATAAGTCAATTGACTTTAGGACATGATTCCCAACAACTTCCACTTGAACTAAAGTCAATCGGGGTAGTATCTTATACCCATCTTTCACTTATGATCATCGAACTCTTTGATCCCGAGAGCTTTAGTGAAGAGGTCAGCCAGGTTCTCTTTTCCATCAATCTTTTTCAGCTTGACGTCACATCGATCTATGATTTCACGGACAAGATGATAACGTCGTAGAATATGTTTGGTTTTGTGATGCGACTAGGGCTTCTTTGCTTGCGCTATGGCTCCAGTACTATCACAATATAGTAAAACTGGACCATCAAAAGAGGAAACCACTCTAAGTTCAGTGATGAATTTCTTCAACTAAACAACCTTCTTTACAGTATCAGATACCGTAACATATTTCACTTCGCATACTGAGTCGGCCATCGTATGCTGTTTGGAACTCTTCCAGCAAATTGCTCCTCTGTTCATGATGAACACGTAGCCCAACATGTTTTTACTGTCATCGTGATCTAATTGAAAATTGAAATTAGTATACCCCATAAGTTTTAAGTCAGTATCTCCATAGATAAGCCATTAGTCCTTAGTATTTTTCAAATACTTAAAGATTATCTTTACAACCTTTCAATAGTTCTCTTCCGGATCAGACAGATATCTACTCACTATTCTTAGTGAATAGATCATATCTGGTCTCATACACATCATGACGTATATGATAGATCTCACTATCGAGGTATATAAGATTCTACTCATATGTTCTCTCTCCTGAGGGGTTGTCGGACAATCCTTCTTGGAGAAAATTTTTTTAACCTATCGACAGATAGCTCTTTTTAAAATTCTCCATGCTTAACTTTTTCAGTATGGTATCGATGTATATGGATTGGGATAACCTAAGTAACCTTCTAGATCTATCTCTATAGATCTTCATCCTTAGGATGTAGGATGCTTCTCTCAAATTCTTCATGGAGAACTGTGATGATAGCCATAGCTTTATACTTTACAAAGTTGGAATATCATTTTCTATTAATAATATATCATCCATATACAGTACAAAGAAGATGACTATAAAATTATTAATCTACTTGCAGATACATGGCTCTTCTCTGTTCTTAACAAAATCATACGTTTTGATCGTCTTATCAAAACGTATGTTCCAACTCTTAGTTGCTTACTTCAGTCCATAAATAGATCTTTTTAGCTTGCATACTTTAGATTCATCTGAGGATGTAAATCCTTCAGGCTGTACCATTACACCTCTTCTTTCAGCTCCCCGTTAAGGAAAGTAGTTTTGACATCTATTTGTCAGATCTTAAAATCTAAGTGTACTACTATTGCAAGTATGATCCGGCTGGACTTGAGCATTGCCATAAGAGAGAATGCCTCATATAGTCAATACTATAACGTTGATGGTATCCCTTGACAACTAGACAGACTTTATAGGTCTCCACCTTTTCGTCTGCTCCTCTTTTTCTCTTAAAAATTTATTTATACCCTATGGTTTAATCCCTTCAGGTGGATCAATTAGTGTCCATACATCATTGATCTCCATGGACTCCATCTCAGATTTCATGGCATCAAGCCATTTTTGAAAGTCAGACCTTTGCATAGCATCTATGTAGATGATCGGATCCTCATCATTTTCATCTAGTTCGACAGGATCATCCCGAATCAAAAAATCATAGTATCTGTCCGATTAATGTGGTACTCTATCAGATCTTCTTAATGGCACCTCTACAGACTCTGAATTTGATTCTCCAATCAAATTTGATTTTGTATGTGTCAGTATTTCTATCTCATGAACTTCACTAAGTTCAATTTTAGTGGTATTAGTTTCTTCTCTAAATTTTTTTTTCTAAAAAGACTATTTTATTGCTGATGAATATCTTTTATTCTTCAGCAAGGTAGAAGTAGTACTCTTTAGTTTTCTTAAGATATCCTACAAATAAGCATTTATCAGATCTAGGTCTAAGCTTATCTGTCTTTAAATGCTTTACATAAGCTGGATATCTCCAAATCCTAAGGTGTGAGAGCACTGGCTTATGTCCTGATCATATCTCACATGATGTTTTATTTATAAACTTGCTTGAAATCTTATTAAGTATATAGCAGGTAGTTTCAAGAGCATATCTCTAAAAAAAAATTGATAGAGTTGCAAAGCCCATCATAGATCGAACCATATCTAACAGTGTTCGATTCTTCTTTCTGACACTCCATTATGTTGTGATGTTCTAGGAGGTGTTCATTGTGAGAGAATCTTATTTTCTTCTAGATATGTCAGAAAATCACTGATGAAATATTCACTTCCTCGGTCTGATCGAAGAGTTTTAATACTCTTTGAGCCTATTTTTCTACTTCACTATGGAATCGTTTGAACATTTCAAATAATTCAGATTTGTGTTCATAAGGTAGATATACCCATACCTTGATAGGTCGTCAGTAAATATAATGAGTAATAATAACCTTCTCTGGCACTTATGTTCATAGATCCACATACATCGCTATATACTAGGCCTAGAACATCACCGGCTTACTCGTCTTTTTCCTTAAAAGATGACTTGGTCATCTTACCAAGTAGACAGGATTCACAGGTCGGTAATGATTCACAGTCATTAATTTCAAGGATACCCTCCTTGATTAACCTATCTATCCTGTTCTTATTCACATGACCTAGCCTATAATACCAAAGGTAGGTATCGTTGATATTATCTATCCTACGATGTTTGTTCGATGTATACATTACACCAACAGATTGTGATAGTAAGTATGTCATATTTCAATTATCCTCATATGATTTTAGTATCATTCATAATGATATCACAAAAATCATCTTTTATTAACAATTTAAAATCAAGTTTGACCAAAAAACCTATAGAGATAATATTCATCAGAAAGAAAGGACAATAATGATACTCATCTAATATGACACTATTAGATTCAAAAAAAGCTGCATAGTTCTTAAAGCTAGAACTGGAACAAGACTTCCATCTCCAATGTTTAGGAACTGCTCACCTTCTCTAAGTTTTCTACTGACCTGCGGTCCCTACAATGAATTGCAAATATTAATCAAATTTTCAGTATCCAATACCCAAGTAGTAGTATCACAGATAGAGAAATTACAAGGAGTTATCATATAAATATCTTGTGAAGTAACTGATTGCTTGTTTCTCTTATTCTTTGGCCTGTTTGGATCAAGGAAAGCAATATATACAGGATAGTTTCTCTTTCAATGATCCAACTTCTTACAGACGAAGCATTCTGTCTGATTCTTATTAACTTTTGACTTTTTGCTCTGCTTTGACTTTGGATCGGTGGTATGACTCTTCTACACCTTTTTCTTCTTTCTTCTCTTAGAAGAACGATGACTTGCAAATGATCCTCCCACAACATGCACTGGCTCCTTCTGGAGCTGATGGTCCTTCTCGAATGTTTGTAGCAATTCTAACAAACCATGGTAGTTCACTGCAGGCTTGATTATTCTATAACGACTCAAGAAGGGTAGGTAGGATTTTGGTAGCAAGTTTAAGATAGCATTCTTATTCAACTATTTATGTAACGGAAAGCTAAGTTTGCTTAAGCATTCAATCTGCTCGATCATGTACAATACATGATCTGTAATTGATGCTCCTTCTCGCATATAGGCATTGAACACAGTACAGGAGGTTTTGTATCTCTCAACATCCTCAGGGATATCAAAGGACACATTCAATAATTGAATCATCTTCTTGGGTTGCGTATCCTTGAACTTATGGGCAAGTTCGTCATTCATGGCTACCCTTATAATGCAATGCACTATAGTGCGATCACTGAGCCACTTCATATAAGTGTCTCTCATAGCACGGAGTGCATGACAGCAGATTTTTTAGGTGTGGGATCCGTAAGCACATACAGGATCCTTTCATGCTCCAGGATGATCTTAAGCTTTCGATATCAGCTATCAAAATTAGGTCTGATAAGCTTGTCGCTGTCCAATAGCGATCAGAGCGATAATGTGTTGGCCATAACTGAAAAGCAAATAAAAAATCTATTAGTATATGAACTATTTAAATCCTAAAGATATAGATTTTAGTCTAAAGGTTTTTCCACTATTTTATACAAATTGGTAGCCTCTACCTTCAGTTTGAGAAATTACATTAATCCCTTAGTGGGTACTAGAATCCACATAGACTGCATTCGGATCTGAGTGTAGCTCGACCAATCCTAGTATATCGATGTTTAGGTTCTTAACCAATTATTTCATCAAATAATTTTTAGCAATTAGATTTTACCTCAAGCATCTCCTCAGGAGGTGTGTGGCGTTTCTACTGAAAATCTTGGTTAGGTCCAACTATTAACATGACAACACCAAGTATATCCAACAAATGAATGCCCAAGCCTGAGTGTGGCTCGGTCAATCTGACCATTGATCTAAAGGGCATAATAAGGTGGTTATATGATAAATGATGATTTTAATACCCAATAGACACCAGGTGTGTGGCGTCTTCAATGCCTATTTAGAATATTGAACGCATTATCACGTACCTTAATGAGAGGCTATGAACTAGTTATCTCCATAACTATATCATTTTAAGGAGCTAATAATTTAGAAGATTTGATTTAATAATTTGAGACTAAGAGAAGAGATTGACCTGCGAGTCATAAGTCCTGCCACTGACTTCACCAAGTCATGAAGAGGATTTGATACAAGCTAGCTAAGAGACACCTAAATCAGTCACACTGATTTACCTTAATGGCATGGGTCAGCTTGAATCAATTAGTGATCTAATCAAAATATGATCTACCGAATTGACCAGATAAGTAAGATCGATGAGAGCGTTTGCCGTGGTTTGTCTTAGACACCATGAAAATAGCTAGATAAGCGGACTATCAATTAAAAACTATCGATCGAATTACCATGCAATATTGTCAAACTTATCTTAGACACCAATTGATGGATTAGTTTCAATTCAGTAAGCCAAAGGATTCAGGCTAAATCTTTGAGCTATGATCATGGTCCAATTGGTATGGTCAAAAATATAGACTTGATCAAGCTACAACTGTTGATGTTGATCTAGAAAAATTTAAGCTAATCTAATTCTATATTTAATTAGATATAATTAATTTTTTTAATTGATCTATATTTATTTCTAACCTTAAATTTAATCTAGTTAGATGATCTGATTCATGCTAACTCATTGCCTATCGATTTGTAAGGTGTCTTAAGATCTTCAATACTTAAATCTAGATTCTTTTAAAAATTTAATTTCAAATTAAGTGTGTGAAATGTATGTTTTAATTTGTAGAACTATTCTATTATGATTTCAAGTAAAGCATACCATATGTTTCAAATCAAAAACTAATTTTCACATACTATGTTTAACAATTAAATACGTATCAATTTCATGTATACATCGTATGTATCATTGAAATTCAAATTTGTACATCATATGCAATCATACAATTCAGATCATAAAATCTAATTTTTATATCTGAATTAATTTTATTAAAATTATAATTAATTATAAATTATTTTAAATCTAATCTAAACATATTTTTGTTTAAAATAATTTTAAATTTTTTTTCATTATTCTTCATCATGAGACTTGATCATAATGGCATCTCTACATGTCATAAGAGTACCCCATCGAATAAGAAGAGAAGGTCTTTAAATTTTACTTGCTTTTATGACCGGACGGCTTGATGATCTTCTCAATTCGAATATTAGACTACTAAGATCTGAAATCTAACTTCAAAAACTAATTACATCACAATAAATTTTCAAATAAACTAGGCATGCACATGAATATGATCATATCATATATATTATATATCTAATCTTATTAAATCAACGTATATCATATATATTATATATCTAATCTTATTAAATCAACATATCAGATACATCATTTCAGATCTGAAACTATTTTTATATAGTATATAAAATTATTAGTTTAGATTTAAAATAATCTAAAAATTTATTCCAAATATATGTATGATTGCATAAAAAAAATTTTGGTTAGAGATGTGATCAAACATATATCGATATTATGCTGAAATCAGATCTAAAACTTTGTCAAACAAATTCAGATCTGAGCCTGATTCAAACTTCAATTCTCTAATTAAATTACATCACAAAAAATCTATCAAAATGGATTTAAATCCATGCATAATCAGGTATTAAATCAGCATAAAAATCTGCACAAGAAATTTCTTCTAAAACAAATTTTTAGCAGTCCGAATTTAGGGACTGATTTTGATTCGATACTCTAATCAAAATTAAATAAAAAATATACAGAAGATATCAGAAGAGACCAAAGTTTAATCATATTAAAAATTTTAATTCAAAACTAGATAAAAAAATCAAAAAAAATTAAAATTTAATTATGCGATCATAACATACAGGGTTGACTCTGATACCAATTGAAGAAAAAATTTATCCGATCGCATTGAATGTCAGGAAGATAGAATAGACTAGTAATTAAAATTTTTATAATATTTATGAATTCTCATCTTGATTCACAATGAAAAAGTATCAAGATTGAAGAAGTTCCTCGATCAATATGCTTCATGAGATCTGGATACGCAGATCTTCTACTTCGCATGCACACCAAATGCTGTAGGAGATGGATGAAATCCTTCCTTCAGAGATGTACCCTTGAGATTTGATCTCTTTGGAGTAGTCCACATGCTACCATGCCAAGAGGAGGGAGGATGCCCAAGAGGAGAGAGAAGCCTAGGAAGAGTATACGCCCAAAAGAGAGGGGATGCCCACATCAAGAGGATTCTCCATGCCAAGCTTAGGATTGATTCCTCCTTTTTCTTCTCCACACCCCTCTTTATATAGGCAAGGGGTCCTAGATTAAATCAAACTCTTTTCGGTGCAAGGATTAAAACTCTCCATATTTGGATCAAATCCAAACTCTATAAAGCATAAGGATTCCTAATGCGAGTAGGAGAGGTGTCTCCCTTCATTATGGCGCATGCCCAAGGGGGGAAGCTATTTTTAATCCCTTTCCAACCATCTAGATCGGCCCATAAGGAGAGAGAATGTCTGAAAAAAATGGATAAGTACACCAAATCAGATTTGGTTCAGATTTGGATCAATTCAAATCTAACTCAAATTCGATTCGAATTAATTTTGAAAAGACTGTTGATCCTAATATAATTAAGATTCTTGTCTAAGTCCAACTTGATAAATTAACCCAATCAAATTTTAATAAAATTAAGTCCAATTAGATTAGATATGATCTAAAGTATTAAGACTCAATTCATTCTCCCATAATCATTTGGATCATTGATTTGATTTAATTCATTTCTGAAATCAAATCTGTATCTCATGCACAGTGCTAACTGAACATAGTCAGTGTTTAATTCTGTATAATCTATAACTTAATTTTTAATTAAGTTAATCTACATATTTAATCAAGTCTCATACTTCACAAATCGAACATATAAATATTCGATTAATTCTTTCTTACATTGTTTGACTTTTGTACGTGACTCTATAGGTTCGAATACTGAGTTGGTAGCATAGAAACTTCTTCCTATACTAATTGAAGTGACCATTTAGCAATAATACCCGATATCCAGATAGGTCAAATATTTGCAACGTAATATTTAAGAACCTCGATATATGATTACTGCATAATTCATCCTTTTGACCCTAATGCTCAAGATGACCTAGAGTTTAATTATCAATCTTGAAACAATCATCCACATCATATTTCAATCTTTTAAATTTATCACATGGATTACTCTGACTAAGATTTTACTAAATTGAAATATAATGATGTATTAACTCCTATAATTAAGAGGAATCAATCCCATCTTGATTCATATGTAGATTTCGTAAGTACTTGACTGTACCCGATAGTCTTCTGTCACTGTATTAAAAATATAGATAGTCTGGTACTTAAGCATAGTGAGTTGCTTGCAAGTCACTATGGTGATCTCAAGTCTGAGGGACATCTATGCCCATACGTTTCGCGAGCTGCTCTTGACAGCAGAGTGCTTAACAGGTGAGTCACTTATTTAGTGACGATGTACTCCTACATCTCATCTATATGTTATACTAGTGTCTTCACACTCCTTGGTTATGAGGATAATTAATCTATATGGCATACAACGATCTACACTTAATAAATATCATCATCCTATTAATTACGTATCATTTGATCGCAAACATGTTTGAGAACTATTTGATAAATCCTCTTTTATCGATCATAATATAGTTTTAAGGGCTTCATCACAATACAAGAGTTCTAATAATGAAGATGTACATTTTATGATGAAAAAATTAAAATAATTTTTATTCATTACTTAATAATTTATATACAAAATTCAATTATTTACAATAAGCCAATTAGCTTTAGGATACAATTCCCAATAGCACCTTTGTCAGAAGAATCAAGTTTTTAGCCAATGGAGATTAGTTCTTCATCTTCTACCAAGGCTGAAACTTTTGGCATTGGAGCACAGAAGGAAAAAAGGAAGCACTCCCCTACAAAATCCACATCTAAAGGGAGCTCTCTAGGATCTGATTCACCTCCTCAGTCCAAAGTTATAGTTCGGGAGGATGTTCCTTCAGATGCAGATATGTCAAAGCAACTGGTGTTGTATTCCTCGATAAATGGTTGCAAGAAATCTCATAGAATTAAGGAAGTATGGAGACCAACAGGGGCACGAGCAGCAGAGCAAAGTCAGGATTTGAAGGGGAAGATGAAACAAGCTGAAGTCCAAGGGCCACAGCTGGTTGAACACAAAAATGAAAAGATCCAAAGTTGATGATTCAGGTACTCACTATGCATATACTTTAAAATTAAAGTCAGTATTCGAAGGAAAAGATTTATGTATGGAGGAATCTATATGTCAATATGGTGGTTTAGATGCTGTGAATGTTGAAGGGCGTCAAACAGAACCTCTTGCTCAGACTAATTGTGGTCCCAAGGAGTTCGACATGTCGGCTTCCTCCTCATATTTGCCCACATGAGGACACTAGCATGGAATTGTCAGGGTGCTGCGAAACCATCTTTTGTGAATTATGCTAAAACTTTGGTGAGGCAGCATAAACCCGACATTTGTGGTTTTCTTGAGACAAGATTGTTTGAGGAGGCTATAGGCTGTATCCAAAGATTAATGGGTCCTACATGGGGAGTTTATTTACTCCCTGCTAGAGGGCTTTCTGGTGGAATTGTGGTGACTTGGAGGCATCAGTTGGGGAAAGTTGAATTCTATCATACTAATAGACAAGTTGTTTTTGGAATCATTTCACCTCATCTGTCTCCTTCTTGGTTGTTAGCGGTGGTTCATGGTAGTACTTGTGATATGGAGCATAACCTATTATGGGAGCAGATCATCCTCACCAATTCTATATGGTTGCCAACTCTTATTATTGGAGATTTTAATCGTATTGTTAATGCCGAAGATAAGAAAGGAGATGGACCTTTTAAGGTGAAACGGGCCGTGAGAGAGTTTAGAGATTTTTTCAGATGTACTGGATTTGTTGATTTGGGATTCCAAGGGCCTGCATACACATGGTGCAATAATCAGACAGGGTCGGCCAGAGTCTGGGAGAAGTTGGATAGAGCTTTAGCATCTGACACTTGGGTTAATATGTTTCCGAAATCCAGGGTGCTTCACCTAATAAGGTTTGCCTATGACCATAATCCTTTATTGCTAACTCTCTTGAGTAATATGGATAAGGGTCGACGTCCTTTTAGATTTGAAGAATTGTGGATTTACTGTGATGGAATCAATCAGGCCATAACTAATGCTTGGAAGAGTCAGGGGGAGTACTCACCGGATGTTAAGCTCACTAAGCTGCTGCATAACACAAAAATGGCTGTTTCAAGATGGAAAAGGACAGTGGGTAATTTGTTTGCTAAGGCACAAAGGTTGAATAACAAAATTTATGAGCTACAAATGAAAGAGTCCCAAAATAGAGGCCTAGATCCGCAGGATCACCAACAGCTGCTTGCTTTGTTGCGGCAATATAATGCTAATCTATTTAAACATGAGGTTTTATGATGACAAATGGCTAGGGCATCCTGAGTGAAGGAAGGAGATTCTAATATGAAGTACTTCCATCGTTCTACCATATTGCGAAGAAGGCAAAACCGCATCGTGACTTTATTAGATCATAGAGGATTGATGGTTTTGGAAGAACAGGAAATTGTTAAACTTCTTATGGACCAATTTCAACTTAGGTGGAGGTGCCAAGCTGATGTGGAGGAGGCTAATCTTTCTTTGGGATTGACTTCTATTTCTCATGAACAGAATGAGCATATGATTGGAGAGATCATAGAAGAGGAGATACGTCAGGTGGTTCATGAAATGAGCTCTAATAAAGCTTCGGGCCCAGACAGCTTTTAACCTTTTCCTCTTTCAGAGATTTTGGCACATTGTAAGCCGAGAGGTCATTGATGCTATCAAGTGCACTTTTACAAATGGTCATGCCGACAAGTTGGAAAGAAACATATATTGTGCTCTTGCCGAAGAAGAATAATCCTTTAGGTGTAAATGATTATCGCCCTATTAGTTTGTGTAACATTGTTTATAAAATAGTGATGAAAATTATCGTTAATAGGCTGAAATTTGTTCTTCCAAGTTTGGTTTCTAAGGAGCTTTTGTACCTGGGAGAAGTATATTCGAAAATATCTTACTTGGGTAGGAGCTTATGCACTCAATGTTCAACGCACCTGGGACCCGTAGTCTAATGACTCTTAAGATTGACATGGAGAAGGCATACGATCGAATTCATTGACCGTTCCTCTATTTAGTTTTGCAGAACTTTGGCTTCCATTCCATAATAATTAATTGGGTTAGACTTTGTATAAAGGGGGTTCACTTTGCCTTATTGGTTAATGGTAATCCTTCGGCCTGGTTTGCACCATCGAGAGGCTTGAGGTAGGGTTGCCCATTATCTCCATATTTATTCATCCTATGTTTTGAAGTTTTATCTAAATTTTTGATCTGTGCAGTGCAATCACAGCTACTGCAGGTGTATAAGCCAATTAGGCAGGGTCCATCTCTCTCACATATTTTATATGCAGATGACATTCTTTTGGTAGCCCGGGCAACAGTCAAAGATGCTGTTTGTCTAAAGGCTGTTTTTGATGCTTATTATAGCATTTTAGGGTAGTTAATTAATATCCAGAAGTCCAGCATTATTTTTAATCTGACGGTGATGAGGGGGGTGAAAAGAAGCATTTGCTCAATATTTCAATGCGCAGAAAAAAGAGGAACATGGAAATATTTAGGTGTACCCCTGGCTGATAATAAGTTAGTCACTTCTGATTTTACCTACATTATGGAGGCTGTCACATCAAAGATTGATAGTTGGAGTGGAAAACCCTCTCATTTGCTGGCCGACTTACTTTGTTGCAAGCTATACTTTAGTTGAAAAAGAAAGAAGAGATATATGGAAGAAAATGGAATAAAATTTTTTATTCTTTTTTTCTTTCTCACACTTTCAGCCTTAGGGATCCTCCCCTTTTTATACATAATTTTTATTCTTTACAAAAGAAGGTAACAACCCATTCTTGGTTATCCCTTAAACTAGGAAAGACCATTCATGGCTATTAAGAAGGTGACAACCCATTCTTGGTTATCCCCTAAACTAGGAAAGACCATTCATGGCTATTACCTAAGCTTGAAAAGGCCATGGATGGAAATCAGGATAGGCTAGGCTGTGAACACTCTCCCTCAAAATGAGGCGAAGATATCACGAAGTCTCATCTTGCTACAATTCGAAGAAAATATATAACCACTGAGTCCCTTCGTCAGTATGTCTGCCAATTGTTCTGAAGATTTAATAAATGACAAATAGATAACTTTCTGATCTAGCTTCTCCTTGATGAAATGACGGTCAATGTCTATGTGCTTAGTTCTGTCATGTTGAACAGGGTTATTGGCAATGTTAATGGCCGTCTTATTATCACAAAATAGAAATAGAGAAGAAAATCGAAAAAGACATAACTCAACAAGCAGTCATTTCAACCATAAGATCTCACAAATGCCTTGAGCCATAGCTCGATACTCACCCTCTGCAGTAGATCGAGTGACAATATCTTGTTTTTTACTACACCAAGTCACAAGATTTCCATCAACAAAAGTATAATAGCCTGAGGTGGATCAACGATCATCTATGGAGCCTGCTCAATCAGCATCAGAATAAGGTTCAACTTTGAGATGTTCATGATGAGAGAAAAGAAGACCACACCCTGGATAACTCTTAAGATATTGAAGAATTCTATATACAGCTTCCTGATGGTGCTCACGGGGATCATGTATGTATTGACTCACAATGCTTACTGCAAAAGCTATGTCAGGTCTTATGTGGGAGAGATAGATCAGTCTGCCAACAAGACACTAATATCGCACACGATCAACTAGCTCACCACTATCAGCAGTAAGATGATGATTCTACTCGATAGATATAGTAGCAGGTTGACATCCCAACATCTCTATCTTAATCAATAAATCCAGGACGTATTTTCACTGAGAAAGAAAGATGCCATGAGACGACTTGGCCACTTCAATCCCAAGGAAGTACCGTAAGTTATCCAATTCTTTGACTTCAAAAGATATGCCAATTGAGTCTTCAAACGGGCCAACTCTGGAAGATCATCATCAGTAAGAATAATGTTATCAACATAAATAATTAGGATAGCAACCTTGCGTTTATTATGACAGAAGAACATAGTATGATCTGCATTACTTTGGTGATAACCTATTTTGAGAATGGCACGATGAAAGCGATCAAACCATGCTCTGGGTGACTGCTTCAATCCATAGAGTGATTGGCATAGATGGTAGACCTTGCTAGCAGTCTCTGTACTAGTGAATTCAGGAGGAATCTCCATATACATCTCCTCTTGAAGATCACCATATAAAAATATATTCTTCGCATCTAGTTGGAATAAACTCCAGTCGAGATTTGCCGCACAAGATATGAGGGTCTAAATTGTGTTGATCTTTGCTACAGGAGCAAAAGTCTCCTCATAATCAATGCCGTATGTCTGTGTATAACCTTTGGCAACTAGACAAGCTTTGTACCGATCAACTTTACCCTCAGGGGTTTGTTTCACAGTATAGACCTATTTGCAACCAACTGTTTGTTTTCCAGCAGATAAGGGAACTAGTTCCCAAGTCTGATTTTTGGCCAAGACTTGCATTTCTTCAAGCATCGCTCCCCTCCACTTAGGATCTGCCATAGCATCTTTCCAGTGCGATGGTATAGAGATAGATTCTAACGATGCAATAAATGACCTATATGCAGGTGAAATAGACTCATAGAGAACAAAATTAGCAATATTATAACGATATAGAGAAGAAACAATATGAGGATGAGAAGCTTTTCTATAAGCAATAGGTAGATTCAAGGTAGGATCAGAAGGAGGAATATCACCGTTGTCAAATGAGGATACCGAAGTTGAGTCAGAGGAAGACTGTTGGATAGTGATGGAATGCATAATAGGCTCAATTGAAGATTTTCCCTGTTGATTAGAGTCATTGTCCAACTGTTCATCAGTTTGCTCTTGCTCCTGCACTTGCTCCTCGATCACCATAATCTCCCCATCTCAACCAGTAGCTCTAGAAGGGATACTAGGAGAGCAAATAAATTGTTGGGCTGAAGGTAGTTGAGTAGCTGGCTTGATTGTTGAAACACTACCAAAAAAGGCTTGGTCTCTCAAAAAGTGACGTCCATACTGATAAATATCCATCTTTTAGGAGGATAATAGCATTTATAACCCTTCTGAGTAGCAGGATAGCCTACAAAGACACATTTTAGAGCTTTTGGATCAAGTTTGCCAACTATAGGATGATGATCCCGGACAAAGCACACACACCCAAATATTTGAGGAGATACAATAAAAGAAGACACCCCCTGTAGGTATTCAAGTGGTGCCTTATACTCCAAAGTTCGAAGAGGCATGCGATTAATCAGATAAGCTGTAGTGAGAACTGCCTCATCCCACAAGATTTTTGAAACTCGCATAGTAAATAACAAGGATCTAGCAACTTCCAAAATATGTCGATTTTTTCGTTCAGCAACACCATTCTGGACTGGGATGTCAACATAAGTAGTTTGATGGATAACTCCATAAGTAGTTAGATACTCACGAAACTCCCTATGCATATATTCTGTACCATTATCAGATCTCAATACTGTAATTCTGGCACTAAATTGGGTATCAACTAATTTATAAAACTCTTTGAAATAATGTACAACCTCATCTTTAGCCTTTAGAAGATATACCCAAGTTACTCTACTGTAACAGTCAATAAAAATTACAAAATAACGATGTCCAGAAGTGGAGACAGTACTACAAGATCCTCACACATCAAAATGAACAACTTCAAATAGTTTATTACTACGAGTTTCTGAAGTTGGATAAGTATTGTGCGTGTGCTTAGCATATTCACATGCATCACAAACTAACTGTTCTTTAGTACAAGAATGATATAAACTGGAAAGTAATCTCGATAAAATAGAAAAGGAGATATGTCCAAGCCTGTGGTGCTGTAACTGAAGTTTATGCATGGCATCATTAGATGATGAAACAACCGTACCAACTTTCTGATAGTAATTTTCAGCTCCCCTTCATCCAGGTAGTAGATCATATTGTGCATTTTATCTTACCCAATCGTCTCCCCCATTATCAGCTGCTGAAAAACATAATAAGTAAGAAAGAATGCAACTTTACAATTTAGATCATTTGTAATGGAATAGATTAGTGAAAAAATTAGGGACATGCAAAGTAGAAGAGAGATTTATGGTCGGTGTATAGTTGATGAATCCCTTTTTGGACACAGGTCGAAAGGATCCATCAGCTGTACGTACTTTGTCAGAATATAATGAGTAAGACATAAATATATCAAAATTATTAGTCATATGCATAGTGGCACCAGAGTCTATGATCCACATCTTAGAAGTATTAATGGAAGAGTTAAAATTGTCTAGATTTAATGCACTAGACTTAATATGAGAGAAATAGGATTGTGCAAAATGAGAAGGAAAAATAGAAGGAGAACTGGAAGAACTACTAGGCAAACCGTTAGTAGAAGAAGGAGTACTGCTAGAAGGAACATTAAGCCGGTCCATAATTTGATAGAGCATCTCATCAGTAGATAATGACAGCATCGCAGGTGAAGGAGGAGTCGATACCGTAGTAGACGAAACATCTCTTTCTGTGTGCTCAAAAAGAGTGGCCCGAGGATGATCAGTAGCTGCACCAGAACACCCTCCTCCTCGATGACTACCTCTACCATAACCAGAGGGATGGTCATGCAGCTGCCAACAAGTATCACGAACATGCCTCGATTAATTACAATAAGAGCATATCGGCATGTCTCGATCACCACATCCACGAGATTGTCGAGATTGTGACTGGGGCTGAACAACCATCGTAGAGCGGATAGTATTTGTAGCAATCATTATGTGATGGTGAGTTTCTTCACTCAGAATCAGGGAGAAGATCTGTTCAAGGAGAGGCAGATCTGTACTCCGATCCAAAATCTAAACTCTGATTGGATCAAATTCATCATTGAGTCTAGCAAGAAAATCAAAGATTCGTTCCTCATCAGTGTATTTCTTGAATGCAACAGCATCTTCTGAACAACAGACTTTGAAGGGACGATAAAAATTCAGCTCAGACCACATATGCTGGAGTTCTGCCATATAAGCAGTGATAGAGAGTTCTTCCTGTCTAAGTGTACGCACCTTATGTTTGAGCTCAAAAGCTTGAGCTGTATTGTCCCATTGTGAATAAGTCTGGGCAGCAGCCTCCCAAATTTCTTTGATGGTTTCAAAAAAAAAAACAGGCCTTGAGCAACAGAGGGTACCATAGAGTTGAGAAGCCAAGCCATCATAAGGGAGTTCTTCGATTCCCATTTCAAAATTACTGTATCTCTGATTGCAGCTTAATTGTAGCCCAGTGGATCTCCAGCTTTGATGTACAGCCGCACATTGCGAGACCACATAAGATAGGTGAGAGTTCTGTCAAGAGAGAAGAATTGTCCATCATGGTCTGAAAGACAGAGGTGCAGACCACCTCATCGATTATTTTCTCAAACTCTTTTTCAATAAAACGCATGACACTTTCAAATATGCTCAAAAGATCATCCTTTTTTTTTTTTAAAGAAGAAGGAATTCTTTCTTATCCGAAGGTACCACCCTCGGATCGCAGACTTGGCATTCCCCCGGATCGCGGGCTCGACGTCATTGGTGAGCAGCAGCGACAGGATGAAGCGGCGAAGCGGCAGATGAGGGCATCGCGGAAGAGGAAGGTGGATACGGTGTGGGTCGACGGCTGCGGGTGCCGATGGTGAGGATAGGGGTGGTAGCGGCGGCCACGCATATATTGGTGGCGGATGAGGAAGGGGGCAGCGGAGCAGGTGTTGCGATCTGTGCGAACGAGGAGGGGATATGCATGGTGAGGAAGGAAGGAGGCGGTTGCAATCTGCGAGGTGGTGGTGTGCTCGGAGGAGTGGCGACTGTGTGTGTGGAGGGGTGGGCGGCGATTTGGGAGGGAGATGGCAGTGGTGGTGGTGCTCTGTGGCAGTAATGACGGTTGGCACAGTGGTGGGATGGGGATGGCCATCTTTCGGTGAACACCGGTGGTGGGTAAGGGGATGAAGGAGGTGAAGGCTCTGGTAATGGATGATGAATAGGCTCTGATATCAAGTTGAAAAAGAAGGAGATATATGGAAGAAAATGGAATAAGATTTTTTATTCTTTTTTTCTTGCTCACACTTTCAGCCTTAGGGATCCTCTACTTTTATACATATTTTCATTTTTTACAAAGAAAGGTGACAATCCATTCTTGGTTATCCCCTAAATTAGAAAAGACCATTCATGGCTATTACCTAAGCTGGGAAAGGCCATGGATGGAAATCAGGGTAGGCTAGGCTGTCAACAACTTTCTTCTACTCCTACACATTGTTTGTCCTCAGTTAATGTTCCAATTTCTGTTTTAAAACAAATGGAGAGGAAATTTCGGGCCATTTTGTGGGGACATCCGTCGGATTCTAAGGGGATTCACCTGTTAGCTTGGGAGCAGGTTTGTCTTCCAAAGCAACATGGAGGATTGGGACTGCTGTCATTGTATACTAGAAAGCAAGCTTTAATGGCCAAACTTGCTGCCCAATTGGTTCTCAAACCTGATACATTGTGGGCCCAGATTGTTGGTGCAAAATACAATTTCAAAGGAACATGGTTTTCATACAACAAACCAGATAAATGCTCTGATATTTGGGGAAGAAAATTCAGTTCCATTTTATTTTCTCTATTGGTTCGGGTAATAATGTGCATGTTATGAATGACCCTTGGATCATTGCTATCCCATTGGGGTATTGGCCAACTTATATTAACATGAATGTTGATCGTAGCAATATGAAACTCAGTCATTTAATATCCCCGATGCATGATTGGAATTCTGCATTATTGACTAACATATTTTCTGAAGATTTACTTCAGATGATTTACAAGGTGCCATTGGCATAAGGGTGCTGGTCCGATTCCATATTCTGGCAAACAAGAACTAATAATGTTACCCTTAAAGATATGTTGTCGATATTTCTCTGATCCCACTGATGAATCTTTTCATTGGATCTGGAAGCTTGAGATTCCCATGAGAGTTAAAACATTCTTGTGGAAACTCGAGTGGAGGAGACTTCCTTGCAAAGAACGATTGTCTGAGAGGCAAATTATCCCAACTGAAATGTAATATTGTGACCTTTGTATGTCAGAGGTTGAGGACTGCCATCATCTTATGATAGCCTGTTCATTTGCTAAGCAATGTTGGGCATATATTGGATCCATGTTTAATATAAGCATTCGGCCTTCTTCTCTGCAGCAAATAGAGGATATCATGGCCAGATCTAGCACACAGATGCAACTTACAGCTGGAAATGCTATTGTTTTATGGTCCATCTGGAATGCTCGAAATGAGAGAGCGTTTCAAGCAATAAATCATACCCCTGCTCAGGTGGTTCGGAAAGCTTCTGCTCTTTGGCATTACACAGGACCTTCTAACCAATTTATGCTGGTTGAGGAACAGGCATGGTACTAGGGAGCTGCTGGTCCATCTAGCAAGTTACCACAAATATCAACACAGGTGAGTAGGGTTCCCCCTCCCATCGGATTCCTCAAACTTAATTTTGATGCCTCTGTGCAGACTGATGCGGGTGTTGCTTTCATAATTCGGGATAGCTGGGGCAGACTGGTGCAAGCTGGTGGCAAGAAATTATCGCCCTCGTCAGTCCCCTTTGCTGGGATGGTTGCGGCTTGGTTGGGAATGAGGGCTGCTCTGCTAGAGCTACATGTTACTCATCTTCGGCCGGAGGGGGACTCATGGACTGTAGTGAATTGGTTGGCTAATAATTTCTCCAAAACTTCCATTTCTCACCCTATGATGTATGATCTGAGGGAATGGAGAAACAGACTGCAGGTTGTTACTGTTGCTCATGTTTACGGAGAAGGTAATTTTGCTGCTTATTTCTTGGCTAAAAATGCTAGGGAAACAAATTTCACTATTTGTGCCCATTAGCGTGTTTGGCCGGAGTTAGCCGGTATTTTGGCTGCTGATGCTTTTGGCATTGCTTTTGAACGATGATGAGGCCAGAAAGATTGATGGGTTCTTTTATATATAAAACTGTGGTTGGATTTCTGTTGAGCCTGATTCTTCCCTTGCATTGCGAATACTCTAAGCGGAGTGCTCGCAGGACGAACTGGGGCTGCAGAATTCAGTCTGGCTCTGAGTTCTTAATTCTTACTGTTGCTGACATATGTATGCATTACATTTTCTCCACTGCCAGGAATGGTTTATAAGCAGCTCTAACAATGTTTTTTGTGTTATACTAAGTTCAGTTGCTTGCTTATATTGGATGGGGGCTCCAACTGGTCGTTTGAACTTCAAGGAAGTCTAACCTACTGCGTATTGCTGATTGCTGGGTGTTGTTTCCTGATGGTGATGTTGATCTGGTCGCATACCAACTGTTTATATCTCTATAAACTTGTTTACCTCAAGTTGTTGAATCTTTACAGGAATTGTCCGTTACACATACTTCTTTGCAGCATACATGTTCATATTATACTCACACTGATTAGATGGTTATGTTCATGGAGGCCTTTAATATTTTTCTTCATATTTATTATCAGATGCAGATTTGGGCAGAATGGGAAAATAGACAGTTATTTTGATCTTACACAATCACAGAATGTCAACATCCTCAACCTGACACAAGCACAGATTTCTGTTGGATTATGCTGTTGTCCTTCTATCATCAGGCATTCTATGGGTGATTATAGACTGGGTGGAATCATTTCAAGGAAGAAGATAGCACTAGCTGCCAATCCTTATTGTCTGCAACAGCAGGTGCAGAATATTTTGGCGCTTTTTGGCTTTAAACCTGGCGGGTGTATTCCTTGGGTGAGACTGCCTTGTTTTTGCTATGCAATGGTTTTGGTTTCCTTCAAACAGTTGTACATTTTGGACCATATTACTTAAATGATAACTTCCCTTAACCAAAAAAAAAAAAAAAAAAAAAAAAAAAAAAAATCAAAGACATGTTTTATCTTTTCTTTACTTATAATTATTTACTATTATAATTGCTTCTATGATTTATATGTAGCATGTGATTGGAAGGACAAATCCTAAAATGACTAACATACATATTTATAAATATAAATAGCAGGCTGAGTCGAGCCAAGGTATTGGGCTCAACCACTCGTCAAAGTCCAACCCAATTATAAGTTGGGCTAAAATTTCTGACCCAAGTCAAGTCATCCTATAAGTGGAGACATTAACCAAACCTTCTTAAAGTGAGAACCCAGTATAGAACCTGATTAAAATGAGTGGATGGTCATGCCATCCAGTTGTCGCAATTTTGTAGATGGGTGCTGCTAGTCTATAACCTGAACACGTTTATCAATTCATTCACCGATATGGATCTCCTACAAGGCGTTTCTCCTATAACAGATATGACTGCAAGCATGGTTATATTTGAAGTTACCACTTGTTCTTTTTTAGCCTTTTCTCTTTAGGTAAAATTTGGAGCATTTATTAAATTGAATTAAAGAGACACAAACTTTGTAGCCATTTTTATATTTTTTATGGCTCTTTTCCAAGTGGACTTTCTTTTTGCAAAATGAGCATTTCACAAGTTTACGTTTGAAGCCACTGCGAGTACATTTTCCCCTTGTCGTTAAAAGCATCTTCTCCTTTAACTGCTTTTACACTAGATATGAAAAAAGATTTATATTTTCTCCTCTCCTTTTAATTTAGCTCTCCTTCTCTTGCACATATTTGGTTAGTGATTTATTAACTGCCTAATCCTTACTATGATGTTATAGGAGTAATTATATTCATATATGCGAAGAAAGTTATTGGCCCCAAGAAATGATTTTGATGATTACCAAATATTAAAGTATAAAATTTGATCTAATACTTTTCAAATTGCCTTAAGAATATTTTTGTAGGAATACAATATCTACAATATGCCTTGGAATCACCTAAAAGGTTTTTGAACAAACAAAGATTAGGTTGGAGCTGAATTGCATGAGAAAAGCCACGTTCAAATCAATGAATCGACTCATAAGTTGCATGAGTCGACTCTAGCATATTTTGGCTCTGGCATGCAGTTTTGGCACGCCTGCGAGTCAATTTATTGGTGGGATAAGTCGACTCTCTCAGTGGAGCAGAAAGTAGTTTTTTGGAATAGACTATCGAGTCGACTTGTGACCTTGACTAGTCGACTCATGGACAGAATCGAGTCGACTTTCAATTGACGAGTTGGCTCTCTTAGAAAAAAATAGAAGACCGATTTTGAAGACTTGTAGATGAGTCGACTTATGGACTGCACGAGTCGACTTATGGATCATTTCGAGTCGACTCCTAAGTTCCTGACACTTCAAATATCTAGTTTTGTATCCAAACAGCTAGTTTTCATTCCCAATAGTCAAAAATGGTTGGAATTGACTTCAAAACATATAAAACTTCATGAAATTTGAATGAATGAACAAGAGAAACCAAGAAATCAAAAGAAAAAACACATTTAAGAGAGAAAAGCCCAAAAACTTCAGTATTTGCTGCATTCAGAAGTATTCAACCACTTCCAACTGATTTTCTCTTGAGATTTGTGAGGGCATTCAAGGAAAAGTTAGTAAGCATTAAGTACAAGCACTCAAATCATCTCTGAATAAGCTTTATCGATAACCATCCATTCTTCTAAGGAGCTTTCTTGTATTATAAAATTTTTCATTTCTAAATTTCTGTTACCAGTTTCAGAAGGACTAAAACTTGAGGAAAGCTTTGATCCAAATCTATTAATTGGATTGGAAGCCTTAGGTTAAGGCTTGTAAAGATTTGATTGGTTGATTTGATAAAATCAATTGGATTGTGAGTTCGATAAAACAAATGGCTGTATTCTTATAAATATAATGGAATTTCTAAGTAAGAGCTTAAGGAGTGGACGTCGGTGCTTGGAGTCCACCGAATCACTATAAAAATTATTTATTTATATGTATATCTAATTCTCTTTTTGTATATTTCATTTAAATTGCTATTCACTGCACATCACCTAATTAATTTTGTAAAATAACACATACTTGCCTAAAATTTTTGAAAATCCAATTCACCCTCATTCTTGAATTGTCTAGCTGGACAACAAATGGTATCAGAGCTTGATTTTCTGCTAGAAATTGATTCAATGATCAAGAGAAAAGATCATAACAACTCAATTGAGTGGTTCACTTGTCGAAGGATAATCTACTAATAAGCCACTACTTTTCAATGGATCAAATTACATCTATTGGAAGGCTTGCATACCCATCTTTATTCAAGCTCTTAATTATGATATATGGAGTGTCATAATTAATGGGCCGTACCCACCACCATTATTGTCGATGGCATTAGCACTTCTAAATCAGGGAAGGATTGGAATGAAGAGGACAAAAAATTAGCTTAGCTAAATGCTAAGGTAACGAACATCTTATATTTGCCTTGGATGCAAATGAGTTTAACTGAATTTTACTTATAAATTTGCAAAAAAAATTTATAGTAGTCTTGAAGTAACATATGAAGGCACAAATCAAGTCAAGAAATCAAAGATTAATATGTTAGTATACAAATATGAATTATTTAAAATATAATCTAATGAATCAATCACAAGTACGTTCACATGCTTCACCAACATTATAAATGGCCTCAAAAGCCTTGATAAAGTTTACTCTAAAAGTGATTTGATAAGAAAAATTCTCAAATCATTGTCTAGATCATGGGAAGCTAAAGTAACCACCATCCAAGAGGTAAAGGACCTGAACAAGCTACCACTTGAGGAGTTGCTTGGATCTTTGATGACACATGAAATAGCCATGAAGCAACATAATGATGAAGAGGGCAGGAAGAAGAAGATAATAGCTCTCAAATCATTGGCAAATAATGAGGAAGATGAGGAGTCATCCAAAGAAGATGAAGGGGATGAAGACATGGCCCTAGTTATCAGAAAATTCAAAAAGTTCATGGGCAAAAGAAGGCAATGATTCAAGAGAAGAACTTTGACCAAAAGAGAGCTAAGCAAGGAGAAAGAGAAAGAAAAGGAACAACCCCTTTGCTATGAGTGTAAGAAGTTCGAGCACTTCAAAGCCGACTGCCCAAACTTGAAGAAGTCCTACAAAAAGACTAAGAAGAAAGCAATGATCACCATTTGGAGTGACGACAATGAATCCAGCTTGGATGAAGATGATCAACACATTGTAAACTTGTGTCTCATAGTACAAAATGATAACGTAACATCTGAACTCACCTCAGATTTTACCTTTGAAGAATTTTAAAATGCATTTCATGATTTATTAGATGAATTTAGAAAAATAAATCTTAAGAATAAGGGTTTGAAATCAAAGAATGAAACACTATTTAAAGAAAAGGAAGAAATCTTACAAAGTGACAAACTTTTGATGGAAGAGATAATACCTTAACAAAGGAAGTTGAAAAATTAAAACCATTGGTTGATAAGTTCATTTATAGTTCATAAAAATTTCAAATGATCTTAAATAATCAAAAAGCTATTTATGATAAAGTCAGTATTAGTTTCAATCCTAATAAGCAAAAGTTTTTGAAAAACTTCTTCACTTGCTCATCACTATCACACACTACTTTATATATTATATGTTTCTGCTATGGTAGGGTAGGACACAAAGCATACTCATGCATCTTTAAAAAATCTAATAGCAAAATAGTTAAAAAAATTTAGATTCTAAAAGAAACCATGATTGCTAACCTTAAAGGATCCAAGAAAGTTTGGGTACCTAAATTAGCTACTTGATTATTTTACAGAAATATCTTGCAGTCAATGGAGCTAAAAGAAGATGGTACTTAGACAGTGACTGTTCAAGACATATGACTGATGACAAAGATCAATTTGTCACTCTTGAAAGAAAGGAAAGAAGAGTAGGGATCTTTGGCTATAATGGCAAAGAAAAAATTATAGAGATCGGTAAAATCATTATTACTTCTTCTACCTTTATTGAAAATATGTCATTGGTAGGTAGTTTAAAATATAACTTGCTTAGTATAAGCTAACTTTATGATAAAGGATTTAAAGTAACTTTTGAATCATCTATTGCATTATGTCTAGTCTTTTTGATGAAAGCATATAATTCATTAGGCATCAGCCAAGCAATATCTACATGGTTGATCTTGATGAGATAGCTATGAAGAGTGATCAATATCTTATTGTAATGAATGCCAAAATCAAAGAGACTAGTTGGTTATGGCATAGTAGATTAGGACACGCTATACTATTTTTGAATTAATTACAAAAGATCTAGTTAAAGATTTACCTAAATTAAATTCTAAAAAAAATTAAATTTATAATGCATGTCAATATAGAAACCAAACTAGAAGATTTTTTAAACCTCAAAATATAGTTTCAAATTATAGATCACTTAAATTGATTCATATGGACTTATTTGAATCCACTAGGACTATAAGCCTAGGAGGGAAAAGAAATGGCCTTGTGATCATTGATGATTTCTTTCGCTTCACATGAGTTTTATTTTTGGCACACAAGGATAAATTTTTAATATTTTTTCAAAGTTTTATCATAAAGTCTTAAATGAAAAAAATTTAAGTATTGTTTGCATTCGTAGTGATTATAGTACTGAATTTGAAAATTAAAACTTTAAAAATTTCTATAATGAACATGGTATTGAACATAATTTTTTAGCACTAAGAATATCCCAACAAAATGTAGTTGAAAAAAAAAGATCTTAAAAGAAATGGCCCTATGCCATACTGTATGAAGAGAGTCTCTCAAGATATTTTTGGGCTGAAGTCATTAACACCACATATTACATCCTAAATAGGATTTTTTAATCCATCCAATTTTAAGAAAACCCTCTATGAGCTTTGAAAAGATAAGAGGCCTAACATTAGCTATTTTCATATTTTTGGATGTCAATATTTTATTTTAAATAATAGAAAAAATAATTTAGATAAATTTGATGTCAAGTTGGATAAGGATATCTTTCTTGGATACTCCACATCGAGCAAGGTATATAAAGTCTTCAACAAATGAATATTGATTGTTGAATAATCTAAACATATTGTGTTTGATGAAGCTAATTAACGGCCTTTTTTTGAGAAAAAAAGATGCTATTGATGATGATGTAGATATTTTATAGAATAGGATGAAAGAACTCAACTTAAAGGAGAAGCCAAATCAAGATGGAGGAGAAGAAATAAAAGATGATGAAGAAAGAAATCTTGAGAAGAGCATGAATAAAGAGCATGATGATCTACCTAAGGAGTAAAGGTATGCATATAATCATCTAAAAGATCTTATAATTGGTGATCTTTTATAAAGGATAAAAATTGGAGCTTCTCTTAGAAACACTTATGACTATTTAGCTTTTGTTTCTCACATTGAATGTAAAAGCGTAGAAGAAGTTGAAAATGATTCAAATTAGATGCTTGCTATGCTAGAAGAGTTGAGTAAATTTGAAAAGAATAATGTTTGGATTTTAGTAAGTAGACTAATTGATCATCCAATAATAGGCACTAAATGGGTGTTTAGGAATAAATTAGATGAAAATAGCAACGTAATTAGAAATAAAGCAACATTAGTTGGTAAAAAATATAACCAAAAAGAAGGAATAGATTTGGTAAATATATGTACCAGTAGCTAGGTTAGAAGTAATTAGATTATTACTTACATTTGCTTGCTACATAGATTTCAAATTATATCAAATGAATGTGAAAAGTGCATTTTTAAATGATTATATCGTTGGAGAGATTTTTGTAGAACAATCATCTAGATTCAAAAATCATGTATTTTAAATAATATTTTTAAACTTAATAAAGTATTATATAATTTAAAATATGCACTTAGAGCTTGGTATGAAAGATTAAGTAAATTTTTACTTGAAAATAACTTTATAAGAGGTAATGTAGATATTATCTTACTTTTAAAAGGAAAAGATAATAACTTATCGATAGTTCAGATTTATATTGATGATATCATTTTTGAAGCTACTAATGAAGATCTTTACCAAGAGTTTGCTGAGTTAATACAGAATGAATTCGAAATGAACATGATGAGAAGCTGAATTTCTTCCTTCAACTTCACATTAAACAAATAAAGAAAGAAATCTTCATCAACCAAACAAAATATATTAGGGACATACTCAAGAAGTTTGGGGTGCAAAATGCAAAGCAAATTGGCACACCCATAAGCCCATCATGCAGATCCAATAAAGATGAAAATGATAAAAGTATAGATCAAAAAGTCTATCAAGGTATAATTGATCTCTACTTTATCTTACTGATAGTAGATCAGATATATTATTTAGTATTTTTATATATGCTAGATTTCAAGCAAATCCTAAAGAATCTCATATGCTCATAGTTAAAAGAATACTAAGATATTTAGTAGATAAACAAAATATAGGACTATGGTACTCTAGGTAATCATCAATTAATTTAGTTGGATATTCAGATGCCGACTGTAGAGGATGTAAAATTGATAGAAAAAGTACTAGTAGAACATACCAATTTTTTGGATTAAACTTAATTTTTTAGTTTAGCAAGAAATAAAATTTGGTAGCATTATCTTTGATTGAGGCCAAAAATGTTGTAGCCAAAAGTTGCTGTACTCAAATTCTTTGGATTAACCAACAACTCAAAGATTATGGTATTAAATAAACTAAAATTCTAATATGATGTGACAATAATAGTGCAATAAACTTAACTAAAAATCTAATTCAGCACTCTAGAATAAAATATGTTGAAATAAGACATCATTTTATTAGAGATCATATTTAAAATAATGATATTGTGCTTGAATTTGTGTGTACTGAAAATCAATTAGCAGACATCTTCACTAAGCCCCTAAGTGAGGATAGATTCAACATGCTTAGGAAAGAATTAGCCATAGGTGATCCATTTTAGTTAGAAGGCCAAACCCCAAAATTTCTTGATTTATCTTGACTTCTCTGTTAATTCTATGTGAATTCTTCCAATTCTTGATGACTTGAGTCATCTCAGGGTGTTTGGATTCATTTCAAGTTTGATTTGAATGGAATTTTTAATATGAGATTAGGCTCGAGTTGACTCGGGTAGGTGACTGCAAGTTGACTCATAGCTTGAGTTGACTCTTGAAGGTTCTATGAGTCGACTCGATTGTCAGACCCCTATTTTTTAACGAAAGACGCATTGGCCTATTCACTTTACTATTTCCCTTTTGTTTTGAGCCATATCCTTCTAAGTGCTAATTGACTCATCCCCAACCTCCACAACCCTTTTCCCCATCATTTCCTCTCAATCTCTTGGGTGATTTGTGAAGAATGCCTCACCACAAGCATACTGTTCCATGAGAAAACCATCCCAGAGGTGTAGAAATGTCCGAACAATGAACTAGGGCAAGAACCGACTCCAAAGGGTAGCAATTAGTTGGTTCTCCACTTCTTTCCTCACCCCCTCATCGCTCGTTGAGAAATAGGGTAGTTACCACCAGGCAGAAGGTGGATTTCAGGTTCTTAGAGAAGGAAAATTTTTGAATTGGTCATTGGATTCAACATCAAGTTTGGGTAAAGATGTGTTCACTAGAGGTATCGATCTACCCTAATCCTATCAGACAATTTTTTGAGAATTTAAGAGTGTGTACAGGATTTATTGAGTCTACTATAAAAGGAACTTTGATTGTGCTAATTGAAAGAAGGATTGGAAGCCTCTTAGAGATGCCTAGGGCAAGGATCTGTGTGCCTAGACTTGAGTGAAAGAACGTTGGGTTGCAATGTATTCTTGAAAGGGAAAATATAAGTGACATTGATTGCTTGCAGGCCAAGCATCTCACAATAAAGATGAGGCTCCTCCACATAGTGAGCAGGATCTTTTTGAAGGAAAACTAGGCAGCTTTGCGCATGCATTTTTAAAATTTTTTAGTGGAAGAGACTAGATTAAACATTTCAATCTATTATGCATGCACAGATCAAATCTAAAACTACCTACTAAAGGATCATATAATATGAAATATGCATGATCTAATTTTTAGGAGTTATTGATCACATCAATAATCGTAGCAGATCACATCTACTAAAGTCTAGATCACATCTAGATCATCATGGGTAGATCTTATCTATAGAGATCAGATCTCTTACCAGAGCATGGGTAGCTGAACGTCGTGACTGAATCTCATGGAATAGAGGCTTTGCTGGTTGCTCGTAGCTACACAGGATGTTTGATCTCTATAGAAAGTCCACTCAAAGCTCTGGTCTGATCGATCTCCCTGGGAGTGTTAGCTCACGTGAAGACCATAGGATGGCTGATTTTGCACCTTCCTTCGGACCACTTAGACTCTTCCAAAGTCGAAGATGAATCTAGGAGGAGGTGAAATGAAGGAACCAAGGCTTAGAAGAAATACTTTTCTCTCGATATACTTTCTTCCCAAAATCCTAAAGTCAACACCCTAAGGAATCCCATAATGCTTAGACCCCAAGAGGAAATGCATATCCTCTTCACTTGCACAAAAGGACCCACCCCCTCTCGGATTTCTGCCCCACTCCGAGAAACCTTTTCTAATAGTGAAAGCTAGTGTTTTGTCACACAAAATAAAAGGGTTCTTAAGGTGGGCATTGAGATGAGGATAGGATCAAGTTCAAATCAAATTTGAACTTGAATTTAAACCAAGATAAGGATCAAGGTTGTTTTAGTTCGAATTCAAACCATTTGAATTCAAATTCCAACCAATCTCATCCTCATCCAAGGGATTGGACAACAATATGGTTTTGGCATGTGAATTCTCCATGCAAATTCTGAATTTGCATGGAAAGCAGAAGGGCATGGGTTCAGGTAGCGCAAGGTGTTTGAAATTCAAATCGATTTGAATTTAAATTAATCTAATTAGGTTCTTATCCTAATCAAATTAGGTCAGATCCAATTAGATATTTGAACTTAATCTAATAAGATATTAAACCAACTCAATTAAATCTTAATTCAATTAAAAATTAATCGAGCTCAAATTCTGATCCCCAAGAATCAAACATCCTTAGCAATTAGGTCATCTCATGACCTAATCGGATCAAACTTAATTGAATCCAATTCAATTAGACTTGATCCAAACTACATTGCTCAATCAAATTAAGCTAATCAGTAATCTAATTATTAATTAATTTTTTAATAATTTATTAATCCTTTATAAATTAATTCATTACAACTTTTGCATAAGGTTAGCCATCAATCATATTGACAGTTATACCCTTGAACAATTTTCAATCGTCGATCAACCATTTGATCAGTCAGAAATTTTTTTTGAGTATGACCCCATAGGATTGAACCTAAGCCAGTAGTATAGAAATAAATTTTTATACCAATCGATGTGACCATCTAGCAATGGTACCTGACGTCTAGATAGACAGAATGATTGCAAAGCAACATTCAAGAACCATGGACTATGGTTACCGTATATTCATCCCTTTGACCCTCCATACTTAGGATGACTCAAAGTTAAACTGTTAACTTTTAATCAGTATATCCATAATATATCTTAACCTCATAAATCCTGTGACTCCTCATAAAGACTACTCTGGCTAAATTTTTGCTGAATTGAAATAAATATAGCACTAACTCCTGGAGCTAGAAGCGATGAATTCCATCTTGACTCACACACCAACTTAATAAGTACTTGACTGTGCTCAAAAATCTTTCATCACTGAATTAAAAATTCAGATAGTTCGGCATCAAAGCACAGTGAGTTACTTGCAAGTCACTATGACGATCTCAGGTCGGAGGGACACTTATACCCTTATCCTTCATGAGCTACTCTTGACAGTAGAGTGCTCTATAGTTGGATCATATTCAGTGAGATATACTCCTATATTTCACCTACATGCCATACCAGTGTCTCCACACTCTTTGGTTAAGAGGACAACCAACCCATATGACACATAGCAACCTACATTTGATATAGCTATCATCCTAGTAATAGCATATCTTTTGGTCGCGAATACGTTTAAAGATTAAATGATAAATCCTCCTTTATTGATCAAAATAGTCCTAAAGACTTCATCACAACACAGGAGTTCAAAAAGAAGATGTACACTTTATGATGAAAAAGTCAAATAACTTTTATTAATAAACAATCCTATACAACTTATATACATGAGCACATCCGTCAACAGGCTGACAATTGACTTTGAGACATAATTCTCAATAACTCTTATTTAAACTAAAGCCAATCGGTATAATATCTTATACCCATCTTTAACTTGTGATCATCGAACTTCTTGACATCGAGGACTTTAGTGAATAGGTCGGTCAGGTTCTCCTTTCCATCGATCTTTTAAAGCTCGATGTCACTTCGATCTACGATCTCTCAAACAAGATGATAACGGCACAGAATATGCTTGGCACGCTGATAAAATTTCGATTTCTTCACTTGAGCAATGGCTCCAATGCTGTCGCAGTACAACAGGATAGGACCATCAATGGAGGGTGCCACTCCGAGCTTGTCGATGAACTTCCACAACCACACAGCTTCTTTCGTAGCATCGGATGTCGCGATATACTCCATCTCACAAACTGAGTCAGTCATAGTGTGCTGCTTGAAACTTTTCTAGTAGATCGCTTCACTATTCAGGATAAAGATATATTCCAATATGCTCTTGCTATCATCATGATCTGACTGAAAGTCAGAATTTGTAAATCTCATAAGTTTCAAATCAGATTTTTCATAAATGGATCACTAATCTTTAGTATTTCTCAAATACTTAAGGATGATTTTGACAATCTTCCAGTGGTTCTCATCAGGATCAGACTGGTGCCTGCTCACTACCCCTAGTGAGTAGGCAACATCCGATCTCATACATATCATGACGTACATTATGGATTTTACTGTTAAAGCATATGAGATTCTACTCATATGCTCTCTTTTTTGAGGGATTTTCAGACAATCTCTCTTTGAAAGAAAAATTTCATGATCTATCGGAAGATAGTCTTTTTTGAAATTTTTTATGTCGAACCATTTCAGCATGATGTCTATGTACGTAGATTGAGACAATTCAAGTAATCTCTTAAACCTATTTCTATAGATCTTCATCCCTAGGATATAGGATGTTTCTTCCAGATTCTTCATGGAGAACAGAGTTGACAGCCAAACCTTTATTTTCTGTAATGTAGTGATGTCATTCTCGATTAAGAGAATATCATCCACATACAAAATAAAAAATACAACTACAGAACCATTTGTTCAATTGTAAATACAAGGTTCTTCTCTGTTCCTAACGAAGCCATATGTTTTGATCACTTTATCAAAATGCATGTTCTAACTCCTAGATGCATGCTTCAATCCATAAATGGATATCTGAAGCTTGCACACTTTAGACTCATCTGTGGATGTGAACCCTTCAGGTTGTATTATATACACCTCTTCTTCCAGCTCTCTATGTAAAAAAGTAATTTTTACATCCATTTGTCAGATTTCATAGTCCAGATGTGCCACTATCGTAGGCATAATCTGAATAGATTTAAGTATTGCTATAGGAGAAAATATCTTGTCATAGTCAATATCATGACGTTGACGATATCTCTTGACAATCAGACGGACTTTATGGGTCTCCACTTTTTCACTTGCATCTCTTTTTCTTTTGATAATCCATTTACACCCTATGAGTTTTATCTCTTCAGGTGGATTAAGTAATGTCCATATATTGTTGATCTTTATGGACTCTATTTCAGACTTCATGGCCTTAAGCCACTTCTCAGAGTCAGATTTTTGTATTGCATTTATATAGGTGATCGGATTCTCGTTGTTTTCATCGAGTTCAATAAATCACCATCCCAAATCAAAAAATTATAGTATCTATTCGGCTAATGCGGTACTCCACCGGATCTTCTCAATAGTGCATCTACAACGGGCTCAGGATTTGATCTAATCAACTCTAGTTCTGTAGGTTCACTAGATGTATCGGTTCTTCTACTTGTCAAACTTCATCAAGTTCAATCTTAATGGCATTAGTTCCTTCTCCAAAATTTTTTTTCCCAAAAAGGTAGCCTTAAGGCTGACGAACATTTTTTGTTCATCAGTAAGGTAGAAAAACTACCCCTTAATTTCTTTCAGATACCCAATGAATAGATGTTTATCAGACCTAGGTCCGAGTTTGTCTGTTATTAAATATTTGACATAAGTTAGACACCTCCAAATCTTAAGGTGTGAGAGTACTGACTAACGTTCTATCTATATCTCATATGATATTTTATTTACATACTTATTTAGAACCCTACTAAGTATATAACAAGCCGACTTGAGTGCATATCTCTAAAAAGAGATTGGTAGACTAGCAAAGCCCATCATGGATTAAATCATATCCAATAGGGTTTGATTCCTCTTTTGAGACACACCATTGTGTTGTGATATCCCAGGAGAGATCCATTATGAGAGAATTTTATTCTTTTCTAGATATATCAGAAACTTATTGGGGAGGTATTCACCCCCTCGGTCACACCGAAGGGTTTTAATACTCTTCTCAGTTTGTTTCTCTATCTCATTATGGAACCGTTTGAATATTTCAAATGATTTAGACTTATGTTTTATCAAGTAGATGTACCTATACCTAGATAGGTCATCAGTGAACGTAATGAAGTAGTAATACCCACCTTTGGCATTTGTGTTCATGGATCCACATACATCAGTATGTATGAGACTTAGAACTTTACTGGCTCATTCATCTTTTCCAACAAAAGGTGAGTTGGTCATCTTCCCAAGTAACAAGACTCACAGATTGATAATAATTCACAATCATTGACTTTAAGAATTTTCTCTTGAGTCAATCTATTCATCCTGTTCTTATTAATATGACCTAGCCTACAATGCTAAAGGTAGGCATCCGAGTCATTATATATCCTAGAGTATTTATTTGACATATACATTATATTAGGTCGGGATACAATATAAATACCATTGTTTAATTATCCATTCATCACAGTAACATCATTCAAAATGATATCATAAAATTTTTTTATTAAAATTTTATAATTATTTTTGACCAAAAGATCTGTAAAAATTATATTCAATAAAAAATTAGGATAAAAGTGATAATCATTAAAAATAATGATATGATAATTGAATATAAGTTTGATAATTCCTAAAGCTAGAACTAAAACTAATCTTTCATCTCCAATATTCAAAAATCTCTCACCATCTCTAAATCTCCTACTGACCTGAAGTTTCTGCAATAAATTATAAATGTTAATAGGACTATCAGTATCTAATACTCAGGTTATAGTATCACAAATAAAGAAGTTGTAAGGTATTATCATATAATTACCTTGCTTAGCAACCGCTTGCTTCTTTTTATTCGGCTTGTTTGGATCAAGAAAGGCAATGTACTAAAGATAATTTCTTTTTCAGTGATCACACTTCTTACAGTAGAAGCACTCTGTATAACTCTGATCGGACTTGAACTTTTTGGTCTGACCCCCAGCATGCTATATTTTTTTATTTTTATTTTTTCTTTCTTAAAAGGATGACATCCTACTAAAGACCCACCAACAATATTCACCATCTCCTTATGGAGCTGGTGATCCTTCTCAAAAGTCTGCAGCAATCCCAGCAAATCATGGTAATTGGCTGCAAGCTTCGTCATTCTATAATGACTGAGAAATGGGAGGTAGGATTTGGATAGAGAATTTAGTATCGCATCCTTCCCAAGCTGTTCGTGCAAAAAAAAATTGAGCTTTTTCAGATGCTCGATCTATTTGATCATGTACAATATATGATCGATGACTGATGCCTCTTCCCTCACTCGAGCATTGAAGACGGCACAACTAAGTTTGTGCCACTCAACATCATCGAGAGTGCTGAAGGATTTGTTCAACACTTGCAACATTTCCTCCGACTGAGCATCCTTAAACTTATGGCTGAACTCATCGTTTATCGCTACCCGCATAATGCAATGCACTATGGTGTGGTCGTAGAGCCACTTCTGGTAAGCATCTCGAATAGCACCGCATGCATTCAGAGTAGGCTCCTCTGGTGCTGGACTTGTTAGCACATACAAGATCCACTCGTGCTTTAAGACTATTTTCAATTTTGATACTAGCTATCGAAATTGGATCCCATCAACTTATCACTGTCCAACAGTGATCAGAGCGACAAGATGGTGGCCATAACTGCATAAAAGAAAAATCAAAAACCTAATTAGTATATGAATTATTGAGTCTAAAGATTTGGACTTTAGTATAAATATTCTTCTACTATTTTATATGAATTAGTAGCCTCTACCTTCAATTCAAAGAATTACCTTAATTCCTTAGCAGGTACTAAAATCTACACGGATTGCACATGGATCCGACTTTGGTTGGCCAACCCATATGCATCTATGGATAGATTCTTAACCAATTATTTTTTTAAACAACTTCTAGTAAATAATTTTATTCCAGATACCTTTTCGGTAGGCTTTGGCCTCTGCTGAAGGGTCTAGTTAGGTCCAACCATTAATATGATCATACTCAGCACATCTTACTAATGTATGATTAGGCTCGACTTTGGTCAGCCAACCTGACCACCCATCAGAGAGACATGACTAAGTTATCATATTATGAATAATAATTCCAATAGCAGATAAGCATCAGGTCTTTGGGCCTCCAATAATTATTAGACTAATGGATCTATTATCATCCAACTTAATGGGAGGCTATGATCTAGTTATCGCCATAACTATTTTATTTTAAGGATCTAATAATTTGGAGGATTTACTTAATATATTTTAAGAAAAAGAAGAGAAATTGACATGCAAGTCATAAATCCTCTCATTGACTTTGCCAAGTCAGATCAAAGAAAATTAGAGACAAGTCAGTCTAAGGATACTTAAATCAATCATACTAATTTATCTATACAGCATGGGTTAGCTCGAATCAATGAGCAACCTAATCAAAAGCTGATTGACCATATTGACCAGATCGATAGGAGGGTCTGCCAAAGCTTGCCTTAGACACTATTGAAATGATCAAGTAAGCTGATTGCTAATTAAAAACCATCGATCACAATGCTATACTTATCTTAGACATCAATTGATTTATCAGTTTCAATTTGGTTTGCTTAAAGACTCAAGCTTGACCATTGAGCCATGATCAGATCTATTTGGTCTAATCAAAGATATAGACTCGACCAACTATAACTATTATATTTGATTTAGAGAAATCATGACTTCATCTAATTCAATATTTGGTTAGATTTAATCAAATTTTTTATTTAGTCTATTTGATTCTAACCTTAGATCTAATCTAATTAAGAGGATCTGATCAAGCTAACCCATAAACCCATATTTTATGCAAATATCATTAGTCTTTAATTCATAATTCTAGATCTAAATGATTCAACCTTTAATTCTTAATTAAGTATATAATCAACATGGGTTAAGATTTAGGTTTGAAATAATTTCAGTTTGTAAATATTTTACATCAATTTTATATAAAAATTTTTTGTTTTGAAACTTAGTCAGCTCACCCCTAAACTAAGCTGGCTCACTACAGTGGGTCGATCAAGTCTGCGACTTAGTCAACTCACTGTACATGAATAGTAAGCTATTTTATGCATCTGCTGCAACTGGGTTGGCTCAGTTGGAAACTGAGTCAACTAAATCAAGAGACTGAGTCAACTTAGTTCAGAACTGAGTCGGCTCAGCATGCGTGCTAGTAACTTTTGCAAAGTTTCAATTTTGAAAAATTTTGCATAAACTAAAATAAAATCAATTATATAAAAATTTTTAGATCTAATCTAAACTTTTTATAATTTTAATTTTATTTTTATGATTAAAATAATTTTAATCATAAAGATTAGATATTTTTACTTTTTATATAACTTGCATCACATACAACAAATCCTAAGATTTTTAGATCTAGGATTTTGTAGAATAGTAAGTTTTCTTCCTTTCATATTCTTCTTCGTGGGATATAATCATTTAACTCTCCTACACGCCATAAGAGCACCCCATCAAATGGAAAGAGAGGATTTTTAAATCCTACTTGCTCCTATGACCGGATGGCCCGGTGATCAACCCAATCCAAGTACTTGGCTACTTCGATCATCTAATCTAACATCATATCATATATGAGACTGATCATAAATCAGATTTGAACATAAAAACTATTTAGATCTAATCTAAATAATAAAAATTAGATCTATACATGCATATATATCATGTCATAACGAATATATGCTCTGATGCCATTTGAAGGAAAACTAGGCAGTTTCGCGCATGTATTTTTAAAATTTTTAGCGGAAGAGACTAGATTAAATATTTTAATCTATTATGCATACATAGATCAAATCTAAAACTACCTACAAAAGTACCATATGATATGAAAATATGCATGATTTGATTTCTACGAGTTATTGATCACATCAATAATAGTAGTAGATCACATCTACTAAAGTCTAGATCACATCTAGATCATCACGGGTAGATCTTATCTATAGAGGTCAGATCTCTTACTTGAGCATAGGTAGCTGAACATTGTGACTAAATCTCATGGAACAGAGGCTCTGCTGATTGTTTGCAGCTACACAGGGTGTCTAGTCTCTATGAAAAGTTCACTTAAAGCTCTAGTCTGATCAGTTTCTCCAAAAGTGCTAGTTCATGTGAAGACCACCGGATGGCTGATTTTGCACCTTTCTTCGGACCACTCAGACTCTTCTAAAGTCGAAGATAAATCTAGAAGGAGGTGAAATGAAGGAAGAAAGGCTTAGAAGAAACACTTTTCTCTTGATATACTTTCTTCCCAAAAGCCTAGAGTCAACACCCTAAGGAATCCCACAATGCTCACACCCTAGGAGGAAATGTATATCCTCTTAAGTCGCACCAAAGGACCTGCTCCTTCTCAGATTTCTGCCCCACTCTGAGAAACCTTTTCCCATGGTGAAAACTAGTGTTTTGTCATACAAAACAAAAGGGTTCTTAAGGTGGGCATGGAGATGAGGATAGGATCAAGTTCGAATCAAATTTGAACTTGAATTTAAACCAAGATAAGGATCAAGATTGTTTTAGTTCGAATTCAAATAATTTGAATTCACTCATCCTCATCCAAGGGAGTGGGTGACAATATGGTTTTGGCATGTGAATTCTCCATGCAAATTCTGAATTTGCGTGGAAAGCAGAAGGGCGTGGGTTCAGGTAGCATAAGGTGTTTGAAATTCAAACCGATTTGAATTTAAATCAATCTAATTAGATTCTTATCCTAATCAAATTAGGTTAGATTCAATTAGATATTAGAACCTAATCTAATCATGTACCAAACCAACTCAATTAAATCCTAATCTAATTAAAAATTAATCGAGTCCAAATCCTATTCTAATCAGAAACCAGACACCCTTAGTGATTAGATCATCTCATAACCTAATCGGATCAAACCTAATTGAATCTAATTCAATTAGACTTGATCCAAACTATATTGCTTAATCAAATTGAGCTAATCAGCAATCTAATTACTAATTAATCCTCCAATAATTCACTAACCCTTAGCAAATTAATTCATTACAACTTTTGTATAAGATTAGCCATCAATCATATTGATAGTTATATCCTTAAATGATTTTCAATCGTCAATCAACCATCTAATCAGTCAAAATTTTTTTTTGAGTGTGATCTCATAGGTTCGAATCAAAGTCGATAATACAGGAATAAATTTTTATAACAATCGATGTGACCATCTAGTAATAGTATCCGACGTCCGGATAGGCCGAATGATTATAAAGTAACATTCAAGAATCCTAGACTATGATTACCATATAATTCATCTCTTTGATTCTCCATGCTTAGAATGACTCAAAGTTAAACTGTCAACTCTTAATCAGTACATCTATAATGTGTTTCAATCTCATAAATTCTGTGACTCCTCACAAGGACTATCCTGATCAAGATTTTGCTAAACTGAAACAAATGTAGCACTAACTCCTGAAATCAGAAGAAGTCAATCCCATCTTGACTCACATACCGACTTAACAAGTACTTGACTATGTCCAAAAATTTTTCATCATTGAATTAAAAATTCAAGTAGTCCGATACCACAGCACAGTGAGTTGCTTGTAAGTCACCGTGGTGATCTCAGGTCGGAGAGATACTTATATTCATATCCTTCGCGAGCTACTCTTGAGAGCAGACTACTTCATAGTTGGATCATGTTCAGTGAGATGTACTCCTATATCTCATCTGTATGCCATACCAGTATCTCTACACTCCTTGATTAAGAGGACATCCAACCCATATGGCACACAATGACCTACACTTAAAATAGCTATAGTCCTAGTAATAGTATATTGTTTGGTCGCGAACACATTTAAGGGCTCAATGATAAATTCTTCTTTATTGATCAAAATAATCTTAAGAACTTCATCATAATATAGGAGTTTAAAAAAAGATATATACTTTGTGATGAAAAAGTAAAATAACTTTTATTAATAAATAATTCATATACAACTTACATACATGAGCACAACCATCAATAGGTTGACGATTGATTGTAGAACATAATTTTCAACATTTTTTTCAAAGATGGAAAGGTTTGATTGGGTAACAATGAAAGATACTGTTGTGATGTATTATTTGATTCAAGAGAAGCCTATGAACCTACCACACATGATGATAGAACAAATGAAGTCGCTAGGAGGTCTTATGCATGTCTCCCTTATGTGATGGTGTTTACTTTGATATTTTGAGAGTTTGGTGTAGACCTAGAGGGTGAGGACTTTGGAGACTTACTGCACACTAATCAGTATAATAAGTGGTCACTCCATCGCATTGGGTACCGCAAGTTGGAAGGTTGGTGGATACATAAAGGTTCGAGGCAGGAGCTAGTTTGGGAGGATGATGAGGAGGCTGATCATAGTGAGTCTCATGATGATACTAAGCCCCAGACTCCTCCTTCACGACCTCTAGCAACTGCCACCGAGCCACCACCTACAACAGCACCAGCCTCTCTCACTACCCCAGCATCACCTCACACTCCCCATGTACATCGGACTGACAGTTCAGCAAGATTAGTTGATCAGATCAGTTAGAGGCTAGGCATCATGTTTATTGACTTTAGATTGAATATTCAGCACCATCACGATGAGCTTAGATAGGATCTCAGGAGACAGCATGATGAGCTCAAGATGGAGGTCCGTCAGTTATCTCAAAGGATTGAGGTTTTGGAGTGTGCTCAGAGTCTGAGGGCCAAGGATGTGAAGATTGTTTCCATGTTGGCATGAGAGGCAGCACAGGTCAGTAGGAAGATTGACAATGCCATTATCTCTAAGTAGGGTAGTGTTGGAATTCTTCATGCAGCCATGCATCAGCTCGAGTCTTAATTGGGGATCCTGATCACTCATAACTCACCTCTTGGATCCTAACCTATCCATATACAGCCTCCCCAGCCTCAGACTGCCACGTTTAGGCCACTTTTTAGCTCCATAGTTAGGGTAGGCTCAGGATTTTATTCTCTTTGCCTTGGGCCCTCTATGAGGACTCGAAGCAAGAGAGTAGCCTCTTCCTCATCAAGGGTAAGCTCCTCGAGTCACATCAAGATTCTCTTTGATGATGAGCAAGTTGATTAGACTTAGGTTGCATTTTCTATAGTTTGCTTGTTTGCTTTCACTTTCTTTTGTATTTAGATCATGTATCCATGATGTATTGATGGGAGAAACTTTTTTTATACCATACAAATTTTGTACTGATACATGATTTATGACATGAAGTCTTAGTCTTTTTCATCATTTATATCTTATGTCTTGTGCAATAAACTAATACACTCTCCATGTGCAATGTTCTGTGCAATATTTTGTTGATGAAAAAAAGAAGGAGAGAAGAAACATTGAGCATAAGCAAAATTGACAAGAGTCAATCCTTGAAACTTGTGTTTGATGCATAATTGGGTGCTTCTTGAAATATTTGAAATATTGAATTCCTTGAGAATTTGAGAGAGCTCAAATTAAGGGGGAGAAATGACAGGGGGAGAGTTTTTGTGTTTAATCTCTGAATTTTTCTCAAAACTCTGAGGTTGCATTTGGTGCATCACCAGACAATCTTGAAAGGTAATGTGGATTGCCTTCAGGATAGATTGCCACCATTAAATTATCAGTAATATTGATTACTGTATTTGGTATACACAAATAATATTGCTATATAATTATTGAAATCTTGATTGACATATTTGTTATGACAATCAGATTATCAATAATGTGAAATCAAATTCTCAAAATACCTCTAATAATTTTGCCCTGGTGCTCTTCTGCTTTTCTGGTGAGAAGTAATAGGAGTAATATGGGTGTGGTAGTGGAGCAGAGAAGTGATGAGCCAAGGGGTGTGGGGAACCATGGGCACTGGTGGGTGGGGAGGGGGTGGGTGCATGTGAAGCCATGGGGGTGGTGGGGACGAGCGTGGAGGAGCCACAGGGGGTGGTGGAGGACCAGGGTGAAAAAGTCATAGGCCAGGGGCGCACGCGAAGGGGGGTTGGGGGAGAGGGGGGAGGGTTGAGCAATGGATTTTATATAATTTTTTTGAGGGATAATTTTATCCAAAATTTTTATTGCAACATTATCAAAGAAGTCATAATCTGGATAGCCACCCCTCCTCATGGTAATTCAGATTGCCTCCTATAAGGTAATCTGGATTACCATCCAAAAAGAATACCAAACACAGTAATCTAGATTATTATATTAAATTGCTAGCAATCTGGATAGATTTTCAGCTACCAAATGCAACCTAATATCAAGATGTTAGGACCTTAGCCTGTAACCAACTTTCTATATTATAGTTTGCTTCACTTAAGAATAGAGTTGAGCATCGTTTTACCTTGGAATTCATTAACATTGTTTGTGTAAAGCTATATCTTTTATCCTTCCGATATCCCATTGATACTTCAAAATCTTAAGTGATACATTACTTTACTTTGAGAAAATTTTATCTGATCTATTTATTGTTATGCTCAATATTTTATCATCATAAAAAAGGAGAGATTGTTGATCTCAAAAAATAATTTTGATGATTATAAAATATTAAAGAATAAAATTTAGTCTGATACTTTTCAAGTTGCCTTAAGAATGTTTGTGTAGGAATACAATATCTACAATAGGCCTTAAAATTACTTGGAAAGTTTATGAACAAAGAAAGACTAGTTTGGAGCTAAATTGCATGAGAAAAGCCAGGATTAGATCAATGAGCTGACTTATGAGTTGTAGGAGACTTCTCTGGCATATTCTAGATCTAGCACGCAGCCTTGGCATGCCTGCGCATTGACTCATTTGTGGGATGAGTCGACTCTCTTAGTAGAACAGAAGGTAACTTTTTGGGATAGACTGCCAAGTCGACTCGTGGTCTTGGTGAGTTGACTTATGGACATAATTGAGTCGACTCTCAATTGATGAGCCTACTCTCTTAGAAGAAAATAAAAGATTGATTTTGAAGACCTATAGACGAGTCGACTCATAGACTGTACAAGTCAACTCATGGACTATTTCGAGTCGACTCATGAGCTATGAGTCCACTTCTGAGTTTCTGACACTTCAAATGGCTAGTTCTACAATAGGATCTATTTCACTCAAATTTTTTTCAAACAGCTAGTTTTCATTCCCACCAGTCAAAAATAGTTGGAATTGACTTCAAAACATATACAACTTCATGGGATTTGAATAAATGAACAAGAAAAACCAAGGAATCAAAAGAGAGAATACATTTAAAAGAGAAAAGCACAAAAACTTCAGTATTCACTACATTCGAGAGTATTCAACCACTTGCAACTGATTTTCTCTTGAGATTTGTGAGGGCATTTAAGGAGAAGTTAGTGAGCATTAAGTACAAGCACTTAAGCCTTCTTCGAGCAAGCTTCATCGACAACCATCTACTCTTCTAAGGAGCTTTCTTGTATGGTAAAGTTTTTCATTTCTAATTTCTATTACAAGTTTCAGAGGGACTGAAACTTGAGGGAAGGTTTGATCCAACCTATTAATTGGATTAGGAGCCTTGGGTTAGGGCTTGTCAAGATTTGATTGGTTGACTTGATAAAATTAATTGGGTTGTTTGTGAGACCAGTAAAACAAATGCCTGTATTCTAGTGAATATAGTAGAATTTCTAAGAAGGAGCTTGGAGAGTGGATGTAGATATTTGGAGTGCATCGAACTACTATAAAACTTATTTGTGTTTTGCAAAACAACACATACTTGCCTAAAATTTTTGAAAATCCAATTCACCTCCCCTCTTGGGTTGTCTAATTAGGCAACAAAAGTGGGCTAAAAATGCATTAGATATGGAATCTTAATCCCTTATCTCTATAATTATCGTGCTTATGGATGCTGCATTTGCTTAAATATTTATGAAAACCAATCTCATCATTAGGATGCCATCCTTGACCTTGTCAAAGTTTACAAACTATGACTCTATAGTCTTGAGGAAATCATGTGCCTTATCATATAACGGGATAGATTTCATTAAAGACAAATGGAGGTGGTTGGCTGTTGGATTCTCTGTGAAGGAAGAAATGCTGTCTTTGGTGGGTCATGTGAATATGTGGGCATGCTACTAGTGTCAAGAATTGGAAAGAATAATGGGTAAGGGCCGGTAGTGTTGGTCTTGATGCGTTAAACTTCACAGATTTTCACTACCATAAAACCACCTATATAGAATATGGAGGTATGTTGTAATCGGAGCTATGATTCTACACTAATAGCTACGAATAAAATAAGATAAAGCAAGGTAATTAAAGCAAAAAAAATAAAGGTAAATGTAGCAATAAAGTAAATGTAAACATTAAGCTAAATGATAGGTATTTGATTGGTCAAAGTGTCTTCTTGTAAGAATTATATCTCACTATTTATACATATCATTTTAAACAGTCTTATAACCTCCCACTTCTTTAAAAGTTCCAATTGATGCTAGCCATTCTCTACTCTCCACATTCAAAGAACTATAGTACACCATAACATGGATGCTTCTACTAGATCGATGAGGGAAATCCTTATGGTTCACTATATATTGTCGGTCTTAAGCTTGATTTATTTAGTCTTCCTTTGGCGCCCTGGATAATTATTTGATCTATTTTGATTGTTACTTCTTTAGTCTATGAGGCATCACATAGATCCCATGTTGAGCCATCCTTGAGCTTACTTGGTCTATTTTCCTAGATGGAAGAGGGTGCTAAGGCGTCAACCTCATAGTTTTATCTTACTTTGATCATTAAGAGCACTTGGCTCAAAACTTCTTCATTAATACCTTATCCTAGCTCTATAGCAAAGCTGGGTATGTGTTTATCTCTCCGATGGCATCATTAGCTAGGATGTGGTGTCAATACACTGGACAACTTAAAATCTGATTTGAATTATCTCAATATAATATTAATGTTATCCAATAATAACCAAAATATATCTCATACATTATTAATATAATATTAATATTAATAATATGATATTATATTATAATATTTTTGTAGATTATAATATAATATAATATTATATATTGCCATAAATCATATCATAATATTCTAATATAATGTTTATGTACTATCATAGATAGTATAACATTTTAATATATAGTAGATCATATAATATTATCATTATATTATTATATTATATTACATATCATTATATTATGAGCAATAGGCATTATCAAAGGGCTAACTCTTTCAAGGAATGAAATGTCACCTTTTTTTCCTCCATTTACCTGCATATAACATTCAAACAACATTAATTTCTAGCATCAGTCAGCATGTAAACACACAAACAAATTTAATGTAATATTCGCATGGGTTCGCAACCTGTTCTCCAAAAAAAAAAAGAAAGACAAGGTTTACACCTGCCATTATAATATAATTTTTCGATGCTCTATAAATCGATTCTTGTTTCTTAGCTTGGAAATGTGGGATAATTAGCTAGAGTTTAGATAGTCAGCACCAAACTATATTTTATTACCCTCCAACATAAAAGAGTACTGTTATTACATTTTCAGCCAAGTATAAACAAGATAACAAATACATGCTAATTATAGTAGTTTAGGGTTATTCTAGTATGTTCCTTACAACTCCGGCATGCATATCTAGAGAGATTCATTAAACTTTAAGATCATATTTTGCACACCTATTATTTCTCAAAAAACTTCTTCCACGGCATCTATGAATGTAACAATTTATCTTGGGAATATTAACTTCCTAATTATACTAAAAGAAAATAAAAGAAATTCAAAGGGAAAAAAAAAGTGTAAGAGCAGCACCAGCTAGCCTTAGCTAGTTGTTGGTGTTCCATAATTTGCAAGCAAACCATCAAAAAAAAAAAAATCCTCTTATGAAAAAGCTAGCAATGCAAGTTCAAATGTAAGCAGAAAGAATCTATCAGCAAACATATCTGATACGGGTAGAAAATCCCACCTCTAAGCTGAAGATGTGAGCAAGCCTTAGTCGCTGCCGACCCAGATTCTGTTGACCTAGCTTCAGCCGACCCTTGCTTCTACTAATCCAAGGTACTTCAGTCGATCGTGATCGATATATTTGGAAGGGTTGACCTCCAGCACCTGCATGATTTTTTGAATGTCTCGATAACTAAAATAGCTAGCGATGAGGTAGATAAGGCAATGGACAACAACCAAATTCCAAAAAATTTGGCTAAGAATATTATGGGCGATGTGCTCAAAACGTCAAGATGATCTCCTGCACTTCCTCCCTTTCACACTTTCTCCCTCTCACGATGCTCACCTTTGTCTATAAATAGAGGTTAACAAGGGACCCCTAGGTATGTAATCTCTCTCTCGCTCACTCCTTTTTATCTATTTTGAGTTTCTAACTTGAGTGTCAGAAGGTTCCATTGGAGTCAATTCTAGTCAGAATTTTTTTTTCAGGTCCAACTGCGATCGTCCTACTATCGCCATCTGCTCCAATTGCATTGACCTCAGAGTCAGAAATTTATAGCAATAGATTGGTGCTAGATGAAGGGCTTAGGCCCACTTTTGAGAAAGAGCATGAGACCAGCAATAATGCCACCATGTGGAATCTCTTTATGACCTTCCAATGCCATAACAATTCGATCAGTAAAAACCATGGTTCGGTGTGATAACGGAGGGCCCCCCATGGCCATCCCAACTGGTTGTGGGGATGAATCTGGATCAGTTCAATATGCTGATCAAGTAGGTACAAGCATTGACTGTAGCGGTCTATGCCATGCAGCAACCGAAGCTTGCTCAAGAGGCACCTCAGTTGGAACTGCATCAACCTCCCCCCATGCAGTCCAGAGTAGGGAAGACAGACACGGCTGAGTCAACCCAAAAGTCCCAAATAAAGAAGGCACTTTCCTACCCCCCATTCTAGAACAAGCTTTACTCCAGGCCAATCTCTATCATGCCACATAGAGGCCTATATGGCCTGTTGGGTATAAAGTGCCCCCCCGGCCGAGGTTTTCAGAGGACTGATCCTTCGGAGCTCTTTTGGCGCCCGACCTTGTACGTGATGCCTCTCCGAACTCCCTCGGCCGTCCAAACTTCTTCGACAATGGGCCTCAGCGTTCACCCATCGGGCCACCCTAAAGGCCCTCTGAGCCTCACTGTTAGTTATCCTTCTATAGCAATTGACTACCCCCGAAATTCTTCCGGGCTTCGTCAGCATCCGAGCTTCCCCGACAATGAGATTTCTACAGTAACCAGGCTCCTTCCACGTTTCTACGGCATTCGACTGCCTTCAGGATTCCAGCCGAGCTCCTGCGATAGCCGAACTTCTACCACGAGCGGCCTACTCTGAACTTCCACTACGAGTGTTCTGCCCCGAACTTCTGCTGCGAGCAGTCTACTCCGAACCCTTACAGTGGGCGGCCTACCTCGGATCCCTACTGTAAGTAAATTCCATCCGAGCCTCTACTGTAAATATATTCCTTTCGAACTTTCATTACAGATAGACTTCAACCGAGCTTCTTCGTAGTCAGGTCCCGCGACAACCGACCTTCGACCGAGCTTCTACAATAAGCGATCTCCTTTCAGCCTCCTACAAGAACCAGACTTCGACTGAACTTCTATAGCGATCGGATATTGGATGAGCTTCTATGATGATCGGGCTCCAGCAGCTGGATTCCTACAACGATCGATCGCCTTCGATGTCTGCGAACCTCCCCAACGCCATCCGAAGTCCATCACCGGCCGACCCTCCACCAGATCCTTCATAAAACTGAACTTCTCCAATGGATTATCTTCAGGCGAGTTTCCACATCGGGCGAATCCCAGACAGACTTCTCTAGCAATCGGATTCCTACCGGGCTTCACCAACGGAAAGTCTCTATCCGAGCTTCTACAGCAGGCGACTCCCATCTGTAGTATCAGTGCCTAAGGTACCCGACAACAGTAGACTCGTCAGCAGCTCCGGGGACATCCGAGCTTCTCCCAGACCAACAATAGAGAGCCATTCCGCTCTATCAGATGTCCCAGTCGAGCTCCAGCCGACGGATTCAAACTCTCTGACGAGTCGTGACAAGAGCCGCCCTCCTGCTTCACTCCCTGCAACGGATTCCATGCAGCTCCACCACTCTCTGATGAGTCACGACAAGAGCCGCCCTCCTGCTCCACTCCCTGCAATGGATTTCATGCGGCTCTACCACTCTCTGGCAAGTCCCGACAATGGACACCACTCCACTCTTCGCAACAAGCTTCACGTGGCCCTGAACGACCCCTGATGCCACTACTCTCCGTAACAAACTCCACGCGGCTCTAAGCGGTCCACTACCAGACAGTTACAGACGTCGCGGTCGGTTAGTTGCACCCTCCATCTATAAATAAGGAACCCCCAGACACGTTCTTCTCTAAGCTGGTAACTCTATCTCAAAACTCTGTCAAAATTTCTGCTCGAGCACTCCATTTCTGTTGAAGAGAGTACTGACTTGAGCGTCGGAGGGTCTTGCCGGAGCACCCCCAACTCTGATTTAGACTTTCTTTGCAGGTCCCGACAGTAGCCACGGTCATCCCAGCTCCAGCTTCTCTGACTTCGATGGAATTCTGCACCAATAGAATTGGTGCTAGAGGAAGAACTGTGTCTTTGCAGTACCTTGTTCTTAAAGGAGTGCTCAACGGGACTGATTCCGGTCATCTTCTCCGACATTCTCTTCTTCTTCTTCTACTAGATCCTCACCTGATGCCTCTCCGTAGAGCATCCACCAGGTGATCCACGGCCTCCGTGGATAGATCTTAGGCTCCGACCTCACCTCCAGTTTCTCAGGCCCCTCCTCCTCCTCCAACAATGGCGGTCGGAGCAGAGCAATTCGACCTGCTGGTTAGCAGGTCAGGGGCCTCACTGAAGCGGTGCAGGCTATGCAACAGCAACAACAGCTGCAGGCATCGGTGCGGTTGGAGAGAGCGTCGTCGGAATTTTAGAATCTGATGGTAGGGCGGGCCACTTGGGCCAGTCGCCCCGTCTTTCCTGGAAAGACAAACCCAAGGGTGGAGAGCCCTCAGTCCGATCACGATTCTACTCCCGGAGGATCTCTACCTCCATTCTTCTAGAAGACCCTCGAGACCTGCAGTCACGAGGACTTCCTGGATCGAAGGCTCCAAGAGATGAACTGACGGTTTGAAGAACTCCGCCACGCTCTCCCTGCTTATGGTGAGGACATCTGTACTGACCCTCTTTTTTCTCAAATGATCATGCAGGAACCGATCCTGCCAAACTTCAAGCTCCCCCAATTCGAAAGCTATGACGGGACCTCGGACCCGGTTGACCACCTGGAAGCCTTTCGGACAATGATGCTGCTCCATGGTGCGCCAGATGCCATTCTATGCCGAGCTTTTCCATCCACCCTGAAGGGAGCAGCAAGGAACTGGTACTCGGTGTTGAAGTCGGGTACCATCTTTTCCTTTGATCAGATGAGCCACCAGTTCACGGCTCATTTTGTTAGCAGCCGGCATCTCTGGAGAGGTTCGGAGTCCCTCATCAACATCAAGCAAAGGGAGGGAGAATCCATCCGAGCTTATGTCAACCGTTTCAATGTCACTGCATTGGAGGTTCGGAACTTGGACCAATCGGTCGCGATGGCCGCTCTGAAGGGCGGCCTCCAGAAGAACGACCTTCTGTTCTCCTTGGAAAAGAAGTACCCCAGAGATTTCACCGATTTGCTGGCTCGGGTCGAAGGATATGCTCAAACGGAAGAAGCCTTCAAGATGAAGGATGAGGAGACCGCGAGAGAGCGGCAAGCGGGAGACTCGAGCAAGCTCGCAGCCGAAAAAGGGCCGAGTGAAGCTCGACCACGCTCTCGAACTCCTCCCGAGCACGGGCGCGCCCGGACTCCTCCCCGAGCTCGTAAACAGAGAAGCCCAGACCATCGAGTTTGGTGAGGCTCTCCTCCCGGGAGATTCCACAGCTACGCCCCTCTCAACGCATCGAAAACTCAAGTGCTGATGGAGGTCAGGGAGCAGCTCTCAAGGCCGGAGAGGATGCGCTCGCACCCCAAAAAGTGCAACCTGAACAAATTCTGCCTCTATCATCGTGACCAATGCCACGATACGGAGGAGTGTATTCAGCTCCGAGACGAGATCGAGGAGCTCATCAGATGGGGTCGGCTCGATAGATTCATTCGACGCCGACCTGAAGGAAGAGAAGATAGGTCTAGGGCCCTGCCGCAGTCGGAACCGTCAAGGAGGGAGGAGTAGCCAGAAGATCGGTCTCCGATTGGGATTATTAACTCCATCTCGGGGGGACCCCGATGAGGAGCAGACCTTCCACGGTTATAGGGTTTGAAAAATCTACGAATGTATTACCAACAACTTTGCCCTGAATAAAAATTCTCTTCATATTTATGCATTCTTTCTTTTGGTATGAGCTTACAACGACGGGAGATAACTCTCCTATACAAATGAAACTAAGCATGTTAGGAACAGAAGGAGAACCTCATCCTAACATGAGCAAAGCCGAAGATCCGATTTCCTAAAGACCGAATGGGGGGAGAGGCCCTCACAACGGCCCTTATGTGCCCCCACAGCCTTGTTAGAAATAGGAAGAGAACCTCGTCCTAGCATGAGCAAAGTCGAAGGCTCGATTTTTTAAAGATCGAATGGGGGGAGAGGCCCTCACAACGGCCCTTATGTGCCTCCACAGCCTTGTTAGGAACAGGAGGAGAACCTCATCCTAGCATGAGCAAAGTCGAAGGTCCGATTTTTAAAGATCGGATGGAGGGAGAGGCCCTCACAACACCCTTATGTGCCCCCACAGTCTTGTTAGGAACAAGAGGAGAACCTCATCCTAACATAAGCAAAGTCGAAGGCTCGATTTCCTAAAGATCGGATGGAAGGAAAGGCCCTCACAACGGCCCTTATGTGCCCCCACAGCTTGTCAAGAATAGGAGGAGAACGTCATCCTGACACGAACTGAAACTGACTGTCGGGAACGAGGGAAGGACCTCATCCCGACGCAAATAAAGACTCGGTTGATCGACAAGGAGGAAAGCTTCCTCAATGGCTCCTCCACACTCTCACGGCCCCGTCAAGAGCGGAGGGAAGACCCTCACTCAAACACAGAAGAAAAGGAGAGACGAAAAGAAAAGGCGACGAACTATACCGATGATAGGTGAAAAATGAACCACATCGAAGGCACAAGGGACCTTGTCCCGACGAGAGAGAAAATCCTTGTCGAAAATCTCTAGTCCCTAAGGACAAATCGACACGGCGGCAATCAGGAACCTACAAACTACATCGACGCCAAACAAGATGGAAGACAAATGGAGTTTGGTAAACAACCATTTAATACCAGAATGGACGAGGTAATAAATGATTTCATTCACATTTCATTGGTGAAGTATGCATTACAAAGCCTTAAAGGCCAAAAAAAAAAAAAAGAAAGAAGAAGAAGAGGCTCTAAAAAGCCCAGTTTCTTCCGACTTCAAGCTCTCGATTCCGGCCCTTGCTATGGATTGCCTTAAATCTTCGACTTCCTCTTCTAGTTTCCTCTTTTTCAGCAGCATATCCTAAAACATTCGGTGGAACCACCGGCGCTCGTCCTCTGACTCTCGAAGTCTCCTTCTCAGGACCTCAGACTCTGCCTCGACATCCTTGACCGTCTGCTGCTCATGGACTAGCTGAACTTCAACCACTACAGTTCGGCCTCCCCCCACCCAAGGGCCACAGACAATTCCGCCATAGTCTCCCTCAAGGAGCAGAGCTCATCGGAGCCTCATGCAGAGGCAGGCTGGACTCTCTCGGATAACTACCTCTGAAGGTGGGCTACTTCGTCGATCGCCGTCTGGAGCTTCCTTCGATAGTCCTCTACCTGCCCACTCTAATCGACTCGGTAGGCGTTATAGTTCACCTCAGCGTCCTGCAGCTACTTCTGAAGGTCGGAGAACTTCTTCGACCAGTCTCGATCGCGGTGGGCTTGGATTGTGAGCTAGGATGAGCTCCCTTCCAGTTGGCCGATCTTCTCCTGTGCAGCCGCCAGCTCGATCTCAAGAGAGCTGATCTTGGAAGCCTGAGCCCAAGATCGATCGCTGGCTCGCTTCCGGAGTTCCTCGAGCTCCGTCACAAAGTTGGCCTTCTTTCGGGTGAATTCCATGAGCTCCTTTTTGTGGAGGTCCTGAAGGCGAATAGCCTCCACAGTAACTTTCGAGTGGCTCTTCCTCAGCTGGTGGAGTTCGTCTTCCAGCTTCTTAGATTTTTCTGTCAACCGACGAACTTCCCTTTGGAGGTCTCATATCATCGACTTCATGGGAATACCCTCCGGCAGGGGAAGGGCTTCGGCAGGACTCTGTCGTTGGAAGACAAGAGCGCCACGACTCAAATCAATGCAAGAAGACAAAAAGAGGGAAAAGAATACGAAAAGGGGGAGGGACCCTCCGTAAAGATGAATCCAACTTCATTGATCAAATAAGTTTCAAGTACAAGAGAACAAAAGATATATATAAATCACCACAAAGGAGAAATACAAAGCTAGAGGTTCCAGACCTCTAGGGCAGAAGCAGAGGGGCTCGGCATCCCCAAAAGTTTGTCAGCGATGACCGCGACGGTCGACGAGGTCCCGGCTGGAGGAGGACCGACAGCGGCTTTGGATGGTCCGGCTTCATCATCGGATGCCTCATTCAGGAAGTCAAAATCCAACTCAAAAAATCTCCCAGCCACCTTCTCTTGACAGAGTTTGAAACCCTTGATGAAGGCATCCTGGCCGAACTGGACCTTTAGATCCTCCATCTCGAAGGAGGCTTTGAACTCCTCCACCGCTCGAGCCCCTGCCTCTGAAGTCAGGGACAGAATCCGCGCTTTTAGCTCGAAAACCTGCACCTTCAGCTCGAAAATCTGCGCCCTCAGTCCGAAAATTTTGGCCTCAGCCTTTCCTCTCTCCTCCTCCAAGGCGATCCTCAGATCGGATGAGATCTGTCCCTCCTTCTCCAGCACCTCCGGAGACTAAGGACCTTGGCGATCTTCTCCTCGAGGTGAGCGGCCCTAGCTAGGTGGCCCTCCTCCACCTGAGCTGCCTCCCTCTTGGCGATCTTCACCGCCTCGACGTTGGCGACCAGCTGGTGCCCGATCTGCATGAAAGGTCGGGGAGTCAATATAAAGGCTGAGGAGTAAGTCGAATAAAGAGGCAAGAAGGAGGAAAAAGGGTGAGTTAACCTACTTCGAGGAAGGATCCCAGGGAGTCCCAAACCCGCAGCTTGGGATCGGCAAGGATGATCCTTTCAACGACCTCGAGCAGAATACCCCCGTTGACCAACCTCTTTATTAAGTCCCTGTTGTTGAAGGGATTGTCCCCCAGGTCCTCCTCGGAGCTGCTGGCCCCCTCAATGGCAATCTTGCGACTGCGGCTCCTCCGGGCCAGGATCTTCTTCCTCTTCCTCCCTTCGACCCCAGGTATCCTCTCAGGACGAACCTCAGGAGCGGAACCTCGACCGGGGGGCTCCTTGAAAGGGCCCGGGGGACTGCGGGTTCGGCATCAGAAGGGACTTCGACGGCGACGGCCATCGGAGCAGGCACGGCCGAGCCTGTCCCTTCTATCCTGGCTCTCTTCACCGACCCCGAAGTCGAGGCATCTTTCCTCTTGTGGGTCTTGAGACCCTGAGCTAGCCTCCGAGCCACGCTTGCATCCATGTCTGCGATAAAAGGAAATCAACATGGCTCAGAGGTGGAAAAAAAAAATGAATGAAATGATGAATCGATACCGGCAGGATCAAGTGGGCTCAGGCTGACATTGAACAAAAGTTGTTCCCTCAAAAAGTCAGAGAGGAGGGGGGCCTGATAGGCCTCGAGTTTTTTGGAGACCTCGAGGTCGTCCCTTTTCAGGTTAGGAGCCCGACGGATGGAATCCCTCAGGGAGCCCCACGAGGTAGTCCTAGCTCCAAGGTCGGGCATCGGACATAGAGGAACTTCTCCTTCCAGTTATGGACAGAAGATGGGGCGCCTTTCAGCAACCCCTTCTTACCGAACTGGAGAAAAAGTACCATTGTTGCTCCTAGATTGATTTTGATGATTACAAAGCAGATTGAAGGGATACAAATAATTTTAAATTGAAAAAGTCCTTATACTCTTCAGGGGCAAAATCATAATTTCACTAAAATCCTAATTTGACAGTATCATTTGGTAGAATAAATGATTAATAATCTATTGGTGAAAATTTTATTGTGTTTGGACTTATATTTTTGAAGTTATGAAGGTTTGAAGTGCATGAGTCGACTCATGAGTCAACTCATGGCACTATGAGCTGATTGGCACGCAAAAATTTCCCTTGGCACGCTAGTTTTCTGGCTTGGCACGACCTGTGAGTCGACTCATGAGTCGACCCACAAGGCACGAGTCGACTCATGAGTCGACCCCTGCTGATTTGAGCCAAGAATTTCAGAAACTCATTCTCTGGTCTTTGCAACAGAAGTCGACTCATGAGTCGACTCCTGAAGCATGAGTCGACTCATGAGTCGACCCCTGCGGTGGAAAATGTCAGCAACGGCTAGTTTTTTGCCCATTTTAATTACCTTTTATGCTTCCTAAAATTGCTCTAACGGCTCTTTATCTGCCTAAATTATTTTCTCTTATTTCTTATTGCTATAAAATGTTTCAAATGGTGAAAGAAATTGCAGATCAAAAAGGAGAGATCAAACCTATATACAAAAGGATCCAAAATCTACACGAGAAAGCCAGAGATCAACGAAATACCCAAAAGAAAAGGAGAGAGGATCCACAATATACAAGAGAGATTGTGAAAGAGAAAAGCAAGAGCATTCAAAGAGAGGATTTGTCACGCCTATTGTTTCAACCTTGATCAAGAGATCTTTCAAAGCCTTCAAGAAGTCCTCAATCAAAGATCATCTTCTTCTCAAGCGTTCATTCAAGCGTTCATCCACCTTGAGAAAATCCAAAAAGGGATTCTTCATTTGAGTAAAGTGTTTTTATTGTTATATTCGCTCATTTAAGGAGCTGTTATTGTATTAATTTGTGCTCTAAATTTTCTTACTCTTTGTGAGTAATTGTTCTTATTTTTGGAGGATTTCCAAAACAAGGAAAGGTTGATCCGAACCTGAAATCGGAGTGTTTTGGGTTATCTTGTACCCGGAAAACAAGTAGACTAGCTTGGATAGCTAGTGTCAGAATTTCTGACGTTTTGTATTCGGGTTGAATACAAGTATAGTGGATTGAAATTTCCAAGTAGGAGCTTGGGGAGTGGATGTAGGTGCAAGGTTGGCACCGAACCACTATAAATCCTTGTGTTTGTGGTGTGCTTTATTGTTTCTCTTTATTTCTTTATTATATCCTTGCATTCCTGCTTTTGGTAATTAATATTGAATTAAAGTCTTTTTTTGTTCATCATAAGTAATTAATTAAGCCTAAAATTTTTAGAAACCCAATTCACCCCCCCCTCTTGGGTTGCATAGCTGGGCAACAAGTGGTATCAGAGCCCGGTGCTCTAGCCCTTCTTTGATCTAACAATCAAAGAGCCAAAGATCTATGGCAACCCTTGTCGGTACTTCTCTAGCCGAGGGGCAATCTACAAACCGATCTTCACTTTTCAATGGGTCTAACTACTCCTATTGGAAAGCTCGGATGAAGATATTCATACAAACACTCGACTATGATATGTGGAGTATCATAGTGAACGTCCTCACACACCCACCAAGATTATAGATAGTGAGGAGTCAACCAAACTCGAGAAAGAATGGGATGAGGTTGATAAGAAATTGGCACAATTAAATGCCAAAGCCATGAATGTTCTTTATTGTGCACTAGATGCAAGTGAATTTAATCGCATTTCTACTTGTGCATCTGCTAAAGAAATATGGGATAGGTTAGAAGTAACCCATGAGGGAACAAATCAAGTAAAAGAGTCTAAAATAAACATGCTTGTACATAAATATGAATTGTTTAAAATGGAGCATGATGAGTCCATAACTGCTATGTTTACTCATTTTACTGATATAATTAATGGGTTGAAGAGTCTTGGCAAATCTTATACTAACAGTGAGCTTGTAAGGAAGATTCTCAGGTCATTGCCTAGAACTTGGGAAGCCAAGGTGACTGCCATCCAAGAAGCAAAGGACTTGAACACTCTACCTCTAGAAGAGCTTCTTGGATCCTTGATGACTCATGAACTTAGCATGAAGCAACATCAAGAGGATGAAGTCAAAAAGAAAAGAACCATTGCCCTCAAATCTACAACTTCGCCTGATTATGAAACGGATGACACTGAAGATGAAGAACAGGATGAAGAGATGGCACTCATCACCCAAAAATTTAAGAAGTTTCTAAGAGAAAGGAAACAGGGGATGAGAAAGAAGTTCACAAAAGGGGAACAAAGCAAAGAGAAAGAGAAAGATCAACCCTTATATGCTACGAGTACAAGAAGCCGGGACATTTCAGATCCGAATGCCCGCAACTGAAGAAAGGTCCCAAAAAGTTCAAAAAGAAAGCAATGATGGCGACTTGGAGTGCGAGTGATGACTCAAGCTCCGATGAGGAAACCTCAACAGAACAAGCCAACCTGTGCCTTATGGCACACGAAAATGAGGTAACTTCTGAATCCACTAGTGAATTTACTTTTGAAGAATTGCATGAAGCATTCTATGATTCAATTGATGAATTAAAGAAACTAGGGAAGAAAAATAAAGAACTGAAATTAAAAAATCAGTCCTTAGTGAAACAAGCTGAAAACCTTTCAATTGAAAAATCCACCTTGATTCAAGAAAATCAAAACTTAAAGAATGAAATTAACAAGCTGAAACCTATAGTAGATAAGTTCACCTTAAGTTCAAACAAACTAAATATGATCCTTGATAATCAGAAAGCTATATATGATAAGGCTGGACTTGGCTATAAACCTCTGAAGAAACAAAAATTTTTGAAGGATATTTATGTAAATTATTCAAGTAACAAGTCTACAAATATTACTTGTTTCAAATGTGGAAGAATAGGACATAAATCATACACATGTCTTATTAACAAATATGCAAACACAAAGAAAATATGGGTTTCAAAAGAAACCATTTTGACTAACCTAAAAGGACCCAAGAAAGCTTGGGTACCTAAGACAGAAACTTGACCTTTGCTTGCAGGTGTGTCTAGCATCCCAAGAAGGAAACAGGAAATGGTATCTTGACAGTGGATGCTCGAGACACATGACTGGTGATGAATCACAATTCATCACGCTTGATGCTAAGGATGGAGGGATGGTCACCTTTGGAGATAATGGCAAAGGAAAGATCATAGGGATAGGTAATATTGGTATCACTCCCTCCAAATACATTGAGAATGTTTTATTAGTTAAAGGTTTAAAGCATAACTTACTTAGCATTAGTCAATTCTGTGATAAAGGGTATAAAGTAGTTTTTGAATCATCTGTTTGCATTGTGACTAGTCCTATTAACGATGGCATTAAATTTATAGGACATAGGCATGGCAATGTTTATATGGTAGATTTGAATGACTTAGCCAAATTAGACATGCAATGCCTAGTATCCTTGAATGCTAAAATTAATGAGACTAGTTGGCTGTGGCATCGTAGACTTGCACATATTAGCATGCATTCTCTTTCAAAATTAATTAAAAAGGAATTAGTTCTTGGTTTGCCAAAATTGAATTTTGAAAAGGATAGAATTTGTAATGCATGCCAATTAGGTAAACAAACTAGAGTTTCATTTAAATCCAAAAATACTGTTTCAACTTCTAGACCTTTAGAGCTCTTACATATGGACTTATTTGGACCAACTAGAACTACGAGTCTAGGAGGAAAATGATATGGCTTTGTAATTATAGATGATTACTCTCGTTTTACCTGGGTTTTCTTTTTAGCTCACAAAAATGAAACTTTTCATATTTTCACTAAATTTCATCGAAAAGTCACTAATGAAAAAGGGTTTTCAATTCAAAATATAAGAAGTGATCATGGAACTGAATTTGAAAATCAAGATTTTGAAAATTTTTGTGATGAAAATGGAATTGGCCATAACTTCTCTGCTCCTAGGACACTCCAACAAAATGGGGTAGTTAAAAGGAAAAACAGAACCTTAGAAGAAATGGCCCGTACCATGCTTTGTGAAAGCAACCTTCCAAGATATTTTTGGGCGGAAGCAATTAACACAGCATGTTACATTTAAATCGTGCTTTAATTAGATAATTTTTAAAGAAAACCCCCTATGAACTTTGGAAAGGAAGAAAACCAAATATTGCATACTTTCATATTTTTGGTTGTCGATGTTTTGTATTAAATAATGGCAAAGAAAAACTTGGTAAATTTGATGCAAAATCAGATGAAGCAATCTTTCTAGGTTACTCCTCCACTAGTAAAGCATTTAGAGTTTTCAACAAAAGAACTTTAGTAGTTGAGGAGTCCATACATGTTGTTTTTGATGAATCTAATGATCTTCCTTCAAGGAAGAATGAGAGTGTTGATGATGCAGATCCACTAATAGAAGGTATGAAGGAGATCACTCTGAAAGATTCAGCAACTCCAAAAGACAAGGATCAAGAAGACGAACAAAATGAGAGAGATGAAGAAATTCAAGAACAACCTCAAGGTACAGATAACCTACCCAAGGAATGGAGGTATGTTCACAACCACCCTAAGGAGTTAATTATTGGTGATCCTATGCATGGGGTAAAAACCGTTCTTCACTTAGAGATATAGTTAATCATTGTGCTTTTGTATCTCATCTTGAACCTAAAACTTTTGAAGAAGCTGAAAATGATCATAATTGGATTAATGCTATGCAAGAGGAACTTAATCAATTTGAAAGAAATAATGTTTGGACCTTAGTATCAAGACCTAAAGATTATTCAATAATTGGCACAAAATGGGTCTTTAGAAACAAATTAGATGAGCATGGAAATGTAATTAGAAATAAAGCAAGACTGGTTGCTAAGGGATATAATCAAGAAGAAGGAATTAATTTTGATGAAACCTTTGCACCTGTTGCTAGATTAGAAGCTATTAGACTTCTACTTGCATATGCTTGCTTTATGAAATTCAAGTTATTTCAAATGGATGTTAAAAGTGCATTTTTAAATGGATATATTGCTGAAGAAGTATATGTAGAACAACCCCCTGGATTTGAAAATCATGCTTTTCCTAATCATGTCTTTAGATTAAATAAAGCTTTATATGGATTAAAACAAGCACCTAGAGCATGGTATGAAAGGCTAAACAAATTTCTACTAAATAATGGTTTTACAAGAGGTAATGTAGATACAACCCTATTTATTAAAAAAATCAAAATGATATGCTAATTATACAAATTTATGTTGATGACATAATTTTTGGGTCTACTAATGAATCCCTTTGTCAAGACTTTGCTAAGCTTATGCAGGGGGAGTTCGAGATGAGCATGATGGGAGAACTCACCTTCTTCCTCGGACTCCAAATCAAACAATCAAAAGAGGGAATCTCCATCACCCAAAGCAAGTACACCAAGGAACTACTCAAAAAATTTAGAATGGAGAACTGCAAACCAATTGGCACACCAATGAATCCCTCAAGTAAGCTTGACAAGGATGATGAAGGTAAATGTGTAGACTTAAAATACTGTAGAGGTATGATTGGCTCATTATTATATTTAACTGCAAGTAGGCCTGATATCATGTTTAGTATTTGTTTATGTGCTAGATATCAATCTAATCCTAAAGAATCTCATTTGAATGCTGTTAAAAGAATCCTTAGATACTTAAATGGTACACAAACTCTAGGGTTATGGTACTCTAAGGACTCACAAATTAATTTATTAGGATATTCAGATGCTGATTTTGCTGGATGTAAATTAGATAGAAAAAGCACAAGTGGAACTTGCCAATTTCTTGGAGTTAACCTAATCTCATGGTTTAGCAAGAAACAAAATTCGGTGGCACTGTCTACGGCTGAGGTCGAATACATTGCAGCCGGAAGTTGTTGTGCTCAAATTTTATGGATTAAGCAACAACTCGAAGACTTTGGAATCAAACTTAATGAAACACCAATAAGATGTGATAACACAAGTGCCATAAATCTATCTAAAAATCCAATTCAACACTCAAGATCCAAACATATTGAAATAAGACATCATTTTATAAGAGAACATGTTCAAAACAAAAATGTAATTCTTGAATATGTTTGCACTGAAAACCAATTAGCTGATATCTTTACAAAGGCCCTTAGTGAGGATAGATTCTGTGAAATTAGGAGAAATCTAAGAATTCTAGATCCATATGCCTAAATTTCTCTCAATTTCCAAGAATTGATGTCAAATATTCTTAGAGCTAAATTTCTAACATCTATCCTGGTCCCAAAAGCTCAAGTTTATCATTCTAAAAACTTATCTTTGAGCAAAACTCCTTCTCCCAAAATTTCAAATTTTTCTGGAATTTATTCACATTTTTTCTGATTTTCTGAACTTCATGAGTCGACCCCCATGAGTCGACTCAATGGCAAACTTGTAAATCCCACCAACTTCCATCGGGTTCATTGTTTTTATAAGGGACCTGTTTGTGAGACGACTCATCTTCTCATCGTCCTCCTTCCAAAAGCCGACTTCTCCAATTCTTTTGCTCCAAATCCAAGGATCCAATTCGAAGTACTTCTCCCTCCTCCTCTCCACCAAAAATCGCCACCTTAGAAAGGGATTTTTTGTGCTTTCTCGCATTGTTTGGCGCGGTTGGAACGTGCCCTAGCACTTCACTGATCTTCACAAATCCACTTCTTTTCTCCACCAAAATTCCTCTTTACTCTTGTGATCCCTCCTCCACTCATTCACGTGCTCCTCCAAGTCTCATTGCCTGCTACTATATTGAATATGGCTCCGAAGATGAAACTTCCCCAAAGAAGAAAGTCAATCCGTGAGCCTGAAGATATTGTCCGAAAGAAAAGGCATGCTCAGTCTTCCACTGCTCCCACTTCAGTATCTGCTCAAGGTCCCTCTCAATCCTCCATAAGCCCCAGTGTGAATCCTCTTTCTGATAGAAAAGTAGAAACCGGGAAAAATATAGATTTTCGGTTCTTTGAAGATGAGGGCTTTACTTTTGCTACCAAAATTAAAAACCAAGGATGGAATTCTACTGCTCCCTTAAGGAAGTCACCTATGTTGACCTAGTTAGAGAATTCTACCAGAACCTACATTATGGAAATGGGTCAGTGACTTCAACAGTCAAGGGAATTGATATCTGCTTGGATTCTAGTATATTGGGAGAAATATTATATTTGCCTAGTGAAGGTTATTCTTATATGGAACTCCAGTAAAAGAAGAGGGGATCAGAATTATTTTAGGAGAAACTTATTCAGGAAGTTTAAACAAATTGGAAGCAAAGATTTTGTCTATTGAGATGAGGATCCTGCATCAGATGGTAACAAAGCTCTTCTTTCCTAGGAGTGGTAGGCATGATCTACTGTCTGCAGAGATGTATGTATCATGTTTCATGTCATCACTCAGACCCCCTGAACCTCCCTGCACTTATGATAGAGGCCATGAGAGAAACTTTGAACAGATCCAAGGCACACTTGCCTTATGGTATGGCCCTTACTAGAGTATTTAGGAGGTTTGGAGTTAGCTGTGAGGGGGAGGCTTCTACTAAGCTCTCTCATGTGGACACTTTCAACCAACACAGCCTGCACCGAATGGGATTTATAAAGACTGTTGGTGGTTAGATCAAGGGCTCTGAAGAAAGAGCTGAGGATAGAGCTAAAACAAGAGCTGAAGACAGAACTGAAGGTAGAGTAGAAGAAGAAGGTCCATCTTCTCCTGTACATGACTTCAGGGCAGCATCACCAGATACCCAGTTCTTTTCTGATACAGAGGCTGGCCCTTCAGAGTTTACTAGGATGCCCACACCAGTGTATCAGCCAGAGAGCAGAGCACCTCATTCAGAGTTCAGACTGGCTGACGATCAGATCGAGTATATATCACAGCGTGTGGCTTCTTTGCTGTCTAGCCAGTGGAGTAGTACTTCTTTTGCTCCTGGAGCCACCTCTTCTGATCAGACCATTACTCCCCACATCTCCACTGTGTTTCAGATGATATCAGATCAGTCCATCCGGATCCAGCAGCTTGAGGACACAGTCTGGAGACTGACTGGCAGAGTTCTAGACTTGCAGGGGCAAGTCCTTGCTTTGGCCCATCCTAAGCCACAGGAGTCAACTATTGAGGTCACAGATCTCACTGCAGAGGCTGGCAGGCTCAGAGGAGCACTAGAAGGTGGATATGAATTACTGAGGAAAGAGATCCGAGGATCGAGTGAGAATGCAACCACTCAGTTCACTGCTCTACTTCAATCTGTTTCCAGAGCACTGAACGTACTTGATTCTATCAGACTCACCCTTTCTGTTCAGTCCTTAGCATCTCAGCGTACTCAGCCTCCCTGTTCATCTCGCTCTCCTACTCGTGCCAGAGGCAGACGGGGTAGAGGACGCACTTCTGATCCATCAGCTTCTCATACCATATCTGATGACTCCGATCCATGACTTGTCTTGATCATTATTAGATCCTAGGAGTTAGTGTTTTGTTCTAGGATCTGTATTTTGGGCCATGTATTGACAATTAGTTGGTTGATTATTATAATATGAACTATGTATTGAAACAATTATGATTTTAATGGAATCATCTTTTACTTATATTTCTACCTTTTGTAATGATGTTGATCATATTTTGGTTATATATATATTCTCCTTGTTGAAATATTGTCTTCTCTTTGTTGTTGTTTGCTGTTGATAATTGCTATATTAAGGGGGAGCAAACATCTGTGATAAACTCTAAAGGGGGAGAAATTAAAGAATGTTTCAGAAAAAGGAGAAGTTAACCATGTCTGATGATGTCAAAAAGGGGGAGAAATTAAACAAAAAAAAAGTAACTCATTAAAAGCAAAATCCTAAATTATGAGAAAAAGGGGGAGAAATTAAAACAAAAAGCAAAACCCTAAAAGCAAAATCCTAAATTATGAGAAATTTGGCATCAAACAGAAATTAAACAAAAAAACAATTCAATTATGAGCAATTAAAGAAAAAGCAACCCATCAAAAGCAAAACTACAAATTATGAAAAATTAATTGAAGAATTTAAAGAACAATATCAAAAGTATAATGCTAAGTACAATGCAATTATGTAACTTTTAAATTATTTCTTTACATATGCTCTGATTTACTTTAAAAATTTAAATATGCTCTGATATACTTCAAAATTCCAACTTACTCTGATACATCTTAAAATTTTTTTAACTTGCTCTGATACATCATAAAATTTGTTCTGATACATTATAAAATTTTCTCTGATACATTGTAAAATTGTTTTCCTTGCTCCGATACATTGCAAAATTTATTTTTCTCTTGCTCTGATATATCTTAAACTCAAAATGAGCTAATACACTTTCAAAATCAACTCTTAAACATGCTTTGGCACACATAATTATTTTTTGTATCAAAAGCAATTAAAGCACATAATTAATTTTTGCTCTGATGCTAAAATTAAAATCAAATGAAAATAGGCAAATTTTTAAAATACAACTTGCTCTGATAACAAAAATAAGTTTTCTGCTCTAACATCGAAATCACATATTTCAATGAGCATATCTTCAAATCTTTAAGAAAGATGGACAAACTATTTTTGTATATGATCATTTATATTACATGCCAAAAGAATCTTACTCTTTTCAAGCATATAAATGTATAATGCATTCTTTTGAAATTATTGATTCACATAAATGCTTTTGTTCAAATATTTTGTCATCATTAAAAATGGGGAGATTGTTGCTCCTAGATTGATTTTGATGATTACAAAGCATATTGAAGGGATACAAATAATTTTAAAATGAAAAAGTCCTTATGCTCTTCAAGGGCAAAATCATAATTTCACTAAAATACTGATTTGATAGTACATTTGGTAGAACAAATGATTTGAAATCTATTGGTGAAAATTTATTGTGTTTGGATTTATATTTTTGAAGTTATGAAGGTTTGAAGTGCATGAGTCGACTCATGAGTCAACTCATGGCACTGTGAGCTGATTGGCACGCAAAAATTCTCCTTGGCATGCTAGTTTTCTGGCTTGGCACGACCTGTGAGTCGACTCATGAGTCGACCCACAAGGCATGAGTCGACTCATGAGTCGACCCCTGCTAATTTGAGCCAAGAATTTCCAGAAACGCATTCTCTGATTTTTTGCAACAGAGGTCGACTCATGAGTCGACCCCTGAAGTATGAGTCGACTCATGAGTCGACCCCTGCGATGGAAAATATCAGCAACGGCTATTTTTTTGCCCGTTTTAATTGCCATTTATACTTCCTAAAAATCCTCTAACGGCTCTTTATCTACCTAAATTGTTTTCTCTTGCTTCTAATGCTACAAAATGCTTAAAATGATGAAAAAAATTGCAAATTAAATAGCGGATCAAACGTGAAATCAAAAATATGAAGAACAGAAGAGAGGATCTAAAATCTGCACGAAAAAGCCTGAGATCAACGAAAAATCCAAAAAGAAAAAGAGAGAGGATCCACAATATACCAGGGAGATTGTGAAAGAGAAAAGCAAGATCTTTCAAGGAGAGAATTCTTCACGCCTATTGTTTCAACCTTGATCTAGAGATCGTTCAAAGCTTTCAAGAGATCTTCAATCAACAATCAACCTCTTCTCAAGCATTCAAGCGTTCATCCACTTTGAGAAAATCTGAAAAAGGGGTTCATCATTTGAGTAAAGTTTTTATTGTTATATTCGCTCATTTAAAGGAGCTGTTATTGTATTAATCTGTGCTCTAAATATTCTTACTCTTTGTGAGTTTTTGTTCTTATTTTTGGAGGATTTTCAAAATAAGAAAAGGTTGATCCGAACCTGAAATCGGAGTATTTTGGGTTTACTTGTACCCGGAAAACAAGTGATCTAGCTTGGGATAGCTAGTGTCGGATTTTTCGATGTTTTATATTCGGGTTGAATACAAAGGATAGTGGATTGAAATTCCAAGTAGGATCTTGGGGAGTGGATGTAGGTGCAAGGTTAGCACCGAACCACTATAAATCCTTGTGTTTGTGGTGTGCTTTATTGCTTTATCTTATTTCTTTATTATATCCTTGCAATACTGCTTTAGGTAATTAATATTGATTTAAAGTCTTTGTTTTGTTCTTCATAAGTAATCAGTTGGGCTTAAAATTTTTAGAAACCCAATTCACCCCCCCTCTTGGGTTGCATAGCTGGGCAACAGCTGTTATTGTATTAATTTATGCTCTAAATTTTCTTACTCTTTGTGAGTAATTGTTCTTATTTTTGGAGGATTTCCAAAATAAGGAAAGGTTGATCCAAACCTGAAATCAGAGTGTTTTGGGTTATCTTGTACCCGGGAAACAAGTAGACTAGCTTGGGATAGCTAGTGTCGGAATTTCGACGTTTTGTATTCGGGTTGAATACAAGTATAGTGGATTGAAATTCCCAAGTAGGAGCTTGGGGAGTGGATGTAGGTGCAAGGTTGGCACCGAACCACTATAAATCCTTGTGTTTGTGGTGTGCTTTATTGTTTCTCTTTATTTCTTTATTATATCCTTGCATTCCTGCTTTTGGTAATTAATATTGAATTAAAGTCTTTGTTTTGTTCATCATAAGTAATTAATTAAGCCTAAAATTTTTAGAAACCCAATTCACCCCCCTCTTGGGTTGCATAGCTGGGCAACAACCATCAATCTTTTGTCGAGGGATGGCGCTTGAAGGTGTAGAAGTTTCTAAACAAAGAAAGAGTCGGCCGAATTTCGGCTAAACTACAAAGAGAAAGAAACCCTATCAAAAACTTAAAGGAGTTCGGCACGATGGAAACTAAAGAAATATTCAAAAAATGGAAGAGAGCAACGACAAAGGATGGCAGCGGAAGCCGAAGTCCGATACGGAAGGTCTCCTGGTACAGACAGAAGTGATCGAAAGGAGGGGCGCTAGCCCGGTCAGATAGCCCGGGAAGCTCCAGCTCGTACTCTGGAGAAACCCCATACTGAATCTTTATCAGTGAGAGTTCATCCGGAGTCAAGGAGCCGGGGATGGTGTCCAGTGCAAAGGCCAGACAGGGTTCGATCCTGGCTATAGGTTCGGCCACGATACCAGGACTTCGAGGAACTGGAGCCGATGAACTCCTAGAACTACTAGAAAAGGAGATATCGGAAGACATTTCGGATCGAACAAAAGCTACAAAATCTAAAAAAAATCAGAAAAATAGCGAACAGGCCCTTAAGGAAGCTAAACGAACATGGCACAAAAAAAAAAAAGAAAAACAGCGAGAAGTTTCAGGACTAACCTAGGTTGGCCTGGGGAGTGCGGGAAGGCGGCAAGGATGATGGAAGACCCGGAGGATACCTAAGGCCGAGAAGGATGCTAAAGGAGGCTAGAGCTCTCGGGGAAGAAGAAGGGACCGAAGGACTCTCTCAGGCAGGGTGAAACCCCTAAGGAGGAAGTCGTGTTTAAATAGGCAACAGGACCTGGAGCGGTTATGATCGCGGATCTCCTCTGACCGGCCTGTACCTACCGCTTGTCCCACTCACTTTGACAGGCTGTTGAAAATGGCTGGCAGCTGATAAAATAATTATTATACCGTACCTAGAGCCACGCCCCAGTGGGAATCCCAAAAAGAAGAAACCTTTTTCGAAAAGGCTCCAGTACCAGCATACCGAGCGTCAAAATATCTGGCAACCGCTGAGTACAAAAATCGAGGAGAGCAGCTTCGGTCGTGAGAAATTTTCTGTACTTCTTTCATCCGAAATCCAAACTCGAAAGTAGGGAGATCGGTGTTGGGTATAAAGTGCCCCCCGATCGAGGTTTTCAGAGGACTGATCCTTCGAGGCTCTTCCGGTGCCCGACCTTGTACGTGATGCCTCTCCGAACTCCCTCGGTCGTCCAGACTTCTTCGATGATGGGCCTCAGCGTTCACCCATCGGGCCGCCCTAAAGGCCCTCTGAGCCTTGCTGTTAGCCATCCTTCTACAGCAATCGACTACCCCCGAACTTCTTTCGGGCTTTGTTAGCATCCGAGCTTCCCCGACAATGAGATTTCTACAGTAACCAGGCTCCTTCCACATTTCTACGTGTTTGACCGCCTTCAGGATTCCAGCCGAGCTCCTGCGATAGCCGAACTTCTACCACGAGCGACCTACTCCGAACTTCCACTACGAGTGTTCTGCCCCGAACTCCTGCTGCGAGCAGTCTACTCCGAACCCTTACAGCGGGCGGCCTATCTCGGATCCCTATTGTAAGAAAATTTCATCCGAGCCTCTGTTGTAAACATATTCCTTTCGAACTTTTATTACAGGTAGACTTCAGTCGAGCTTCTTCGTAGTCGGGTCCCACGACAACCGACCTTCGACTGAGCTTCTACAATAAGCGGTCTCCTTTCAGCCTCCTACAAGAATCAAACTTCGATCGAACTTCCATAGCGGTCGGATATTGGATGAGCTTCTACGATGATCGGGCTCCAGCAGCTGGATTCCTACAACGACCGATCGCCTCCGACGTCTGTCGAACCTCCCCAACACCATCCGAAGTCCATCACCAACCGACCCTCCACCAGATCCTTCATAAAACCGAACTTCCCCAACGGATCATCTTCAGGCGAGTATCCACATCGGACGAATCCCAGACAGACTTCTCTAGCAATGGATTCCTACCGGGCTTCGCCAACGGAAAGTCTCTATCCGAGCTTCTACAGCAGGCGACTCCCACCTGTAGTATCAGCGCCTAAGGTACCCGACAATAGTAGACTCATTAGCAGCTTTGGAGACATCCGAGCATCTCCCAGACCAACAATAGAGAGTCATTCCGCTCCATCAGATGTCCCAGTCAAGCTCCAGTCGATGGATTCAAACTCTCTGATGAGTCACGACAAGAGCCGCCCTCCTGCTCCACTCCCTACAACGGATTCCATGCAGCTCTACCACTCTCTGACAAGTTTCGACAATGGACACCACTCCACTCTCTGCAACAAGCTCCACGTGGCCCTGAACGACCCCTGACGCCACTACTCTCCGTAACAAACTCCATGCGGCTCTGAGCGGTCCACTACCAGACGGTTACAGACATCGCGGTCGGTCAGTTGCACCCTTCATCTATAAATAAAGAACCCCCAGACACATTCTTCTCTAAGCTGGTAACTCTATCTTGAAACTCTGTCAAAATTTTTGCTCGAGCACTCCATTTCTGTTGAAGCAGAGTACTGACTTGAGCGTCGGAGGGTCTTGCCGGAGCACCCCCAACTCCGATTTAGACTTTCTTTGCAGGTCTGACGGCGGCCGCGGTCATCCCAGCTCCAGCTTCTCTGACTTCGGTGGAATTTTGCACCAACATGGCCCATGATGCCGACATCGACCACAAACTTTAGGAGATGAACCAACAAATTGAGGCATTATGTCATCAAGCCTTGGATCGGAATGATGGGTTTGGTTTCCACACTGACCCACACTTCAGTTGCAGGATTATGTAGGAGCCACTATCCATCTACTTTAAAATGCCATAGTTAGAAGTCTACGATGGGTCAATTGACCCGATGGATCACTTGAAAAGCTTCAAGGCTCTAATACTCCTTCACGAAGCAAGCAATGAGATTCTATATCAAGCCTTCCCTTCTACACTTGAAAAGATGGCTCAAGAATGGTATTCAGGCTTCATCCATTCATTCAATGAGTTGAGTTAGTCATTTATAGCCCACTTCATTAGTAGCAAGAGGCAGTTCTAGGGATCTGATTCTCTGATGAATATCATGTAGAGGAAAGGAGAGTCCCTTCGAGCCTATATAAGCCACTTCGATATGGCCATCCTAAAAGTACATGATCTGAACCAGTAGGTCATGATGACTGCCCTAAAGGATGGGCTTCAGAAGAACTCTCTCCTCTTCTCACTGAAGAAGAGATACCTAAAGGATTTTACCAAAATGTTGGCTTAGGCTAAAAAATATGCTCGAGTTGAGGAAGTCTTTGAGATGCATGGAATCTCGGTTGATGCTACGGTTGAGGAGAAAAAAGAAGATCAGAAGCTCTTGTCAAGCCGAGGGGATCCTCAGAAAAGTTGATAGCGGTTTAGGACTCTACACCGACATGGACGATCCAAAACTCCTCCTTGAAGTTGACGACCCATATGCTCTAGAAGACAACGGTGTCTATTATGGCTAAGAAGGTATTTGTTGCCGCTAAGGAGGTTCACAAACTACACCCCTTTGAATGTGTCTAAGACTCAGCTGCTAATGTAGATCAAGGAGCAAGTTCCTGAGGCAAGGAGGATGTGGTTCCAGCAAGGTCAGCACAATCCAAACAAGTACTGTCATTATCATCATGACTATGGCCACAACATCGAGGAGGGCATCCAGCTCCAAGAAGAGATCAAGGGGTTCATTCGATGTGGCTGACTAGACTGTTTTATTTGGCATAAGAGGGAGCAGCATGGGGATCCTGCAAGGCCACCTCGGTTGCCAGAACCACCTAGGTAGGATGAGCCAGTAGAGAACTAACTAACAGTCGGGATAATCAATGCCATTGTTGGGGGGCACAGTGGTGAATCAGAGCCTAGAGAGTTGGCCAAGAGGCAAATGTTCGAGAAAACCATCACCTTCTCTGAGGAAGATGCGCAAGGGGTCTAGGTCTTGTATAATGATGCAGTTGTTGTGTCTCTAAATATTGCCAACTATGAGGTATGCCGTATCTTGTTGGATAATAAAAGCTCGACTGACATCTTATTTTATGATACATTCTGTAAGATGAGTATTTCCTCAGATCAATTGGGCAGGTTAGATTCCCCACTTGTAGGGTTCATCAAAGATGCTATACCCATCGAAGGGGTTATCACCATACTAGTCATGACTGGTCGGGCTCCTCGATGGTCCACTACTCAAGTTGATTTCTTGGTGGTTGGAGCACCCTTGGCGTACAATGCCATTCTTCAGTGTCCAGGGTTGAATGCTCTTCGGGCTGTAGTATCAACGTATCATCTTCTAATAAAATTCCCAATTAGGCAAGGAGTTGGAGAGGTCTGAGGAGATCAGGTGTTGGCACAACAATGCTACATGATTGCCCTCCAGGGAGTAAAACTATCCAATGCTAATGAATTTATCAAAGAATACAGGGGGCTAGTGGAAGATCTTGTCACTGTTCCCTTGGAAGATGAAAATAAAGAGCATACAGTTTGGATCGGATCGAATCCAGATGAGGTAGCCAGAAATTCCTCACTCCTTTTGTGTAGAAAAATGTCGATATCTTTGCTTGGTCACCTGCTAATATGTTGGGTATTGGACATGAAGTCACGATGCATCGACTAAATGTGGACCCAGTCTACCGACCCGTCAAGTAGAAGAAATGAAGCTTTGTCTCAAAATGGTAGAAGGCAATTGCTAAGGAAGTAGACAAATTAATTGATGCTGGTTTTATCAAAGTGACCTACCCCGATTGGCTAGCGAATGTGGTCTTCGTAAAGAAGATGAATGAAAAGTGACAGATCTGCATAGACTTCACCGACTTGAATAAAGTTTGCCTAAAGCATAGGTATCTCTTATCTTGGATCGACCAACTGGTGGATGCTACATCAGGTCAGGAGCTCCTCACCTTCATGGATGTCTTTTTTGACTACAATTAAATTCGGATGGCATCTAAAGATGATGAGAGGACTATTTTTGTTACTAATCAGGGTCTTTTCTATTATAGGATTATGCCCTTCGGTTCAAAAAATGCAAGCACCATCTATTAGTGTCTGGTAAACAAAATCTTCAAAGAGCAGATTGGCCAGAATATGAAGGTATATGTTAATGATATGTTGGTCAAAAATCGGGCCTCAGAGGACCACATCAATAACCTTAGAAAAATATTCTTCACTCTTCGCAAATACAAATGAAGCTAAACCTAATGAAGTGTGCTTTTTGGGTCACCTAAGGGAAGTTTCTTGGATTCATGGTCTGACATTGAGGCATCAAAGCAAATCTTGAGAAGATCAATGCTATCCAAGAAATGAATCCTTCGAAGTCTATAAAAGAGGTCCAATGCCTCATGGGTGAGGTGGCAGCCCTCAACTAATTCATCTCCAGATCGACTAAGCATTGTCTTCCCTTTTTTAAGGTTCTAAAGCACCCAAAGAACTTCAAGTGGATCAAAGAAAGCCAACGGGCATTCAGAGAGCTGAAAAGTTATTTTGGCTCCGTACCACTTCATAGCAAGCTGGAGCCGGGTGAGGAGTTGTATCTTTACTTGGCCATCTCGCCAACAGTGATAAGCTCGGTACTCGTCCGCAAGGAAGGCAAGATTCAAAAGATAATCTACTATATCAGTAAAATCCTTCATGATGCAGAGACAAGATATATGAGGCTCGAGAAGCTGATTTTTGTCCTCATCATCTCGGTCTGAAAGCTCTAACCTTACTTTCAGGCTCATACCATAGTCCTTCTGATTGATCAGCCTTTGAAGCCTATCTTGTATTGATCGGATATGTTGGGTTGGGTAGCAAAATGGGTGATCGAACTTATGAAGTTCGATGTAAAGTTTTGACCCCGACCCTCCATCAAGGCATAAATATTAGCTGACCTTATCTTGGGTGATCGAGGAAAGTCCCAAGGAGGTCGGACCACCAAAAGTAGATCTGCACAAGAAGAGCCTGAGAAATCATGGGTCATGCACATGGATGGGTCATCGAGCTCTATCGGGTTAGGAGTCACCTTATCCTTGCTAGACCAGAAGTGGAGCATGAGGCCTCGTGGCTAGACTTAAAATTGTGAAGGAGCTTGGAGTACAAAGCCTAAAAGTCTACAATGACTCTCAGCTGGTGGTTAGCCAGGTCTGAGGAGACTATGAAGTCTGAGAAAAGAATATGAAAAAGTACCTGCTAAAGATAAAGGGTCTGATCTCTATGTTTATTAATTTTGACATCTAGCAGGTGCCGAGGTCAAAAAACTCCCTAGCTGATCTATTGTCTAAATTGGCAACCTCAACACTAAGGGATTTACCCAAAGAATCCTTCTTTGAAGTTATGAAATGGCTTAGCACTGAGGAACCCACATGATGTTGCAGGTTGATAGTGAATTAAGCCAGATAGACCCACTGGTTCACTACCTTAGGGGTAGATGCTATCGACAGATTTGAAGGAAGTTTGGAAACTAAGAAACCAAGCATCCCGCTATGTCCTCTACGAAGGTAAGCTGTACGTACAAGAGGTCATTCTGTTTGCCAATCCTAAAGTGTCTACTTCCTTTGAAGCTGATTATGCTCTACAGAAGGTGCATAAGGGAATATGCAAAAACTATCGAGGGGTAGGTCGCTAGCTTATAAGGTACTTAAGCAAGGATACTACTGGCCCATTGTATAGCAGGATGCAACCGACTTGGCCAAAAGGTGCGATCAATACTAGCAGAACGCAAACATTTAGCGTCGACCTTCTGCACTATTGGTTCCCATTAATATGCCTTGGCCCTTCACACTATGGGGAATGGATATCCTCAGATCGTTTCCTTAAGCATCAGATTAATGAAAATTTCTACTGATTGCCATCGATTATTTCATCAAATGGATAGAGGTCGAGCTACTGGCCTGCATCACTGAAGCCAAGGTAAAGGACTTCATTTGGAAGTCTAGCATATGCCGATTTGGCCTTTCTTGAGTGTTGATCACAGATAATGGTTCTTAGTTTATGAGCACCCAATTCATCAAGTTCTGTAGAGATTTGGGTATCTCACACCATGTCACATTGGTAGGCCATCCCAAAACTAATGGGGAGGCTAAGGTAACTAAGTGGACTCTTCTATAGGACTTAAAATCTAGGTTGGATCAAGTTAGGGGATCATGGGCTAATGAGCTTCATTATATACTCTAGGCCTATCAAACTATATAGAGAACACCCATCAGAGAAACCACCTTCAGCCTCACCTTCAGGATGGAGGCAGTCATTCCAGTTGAAGTTGGGATTCCCTCATTATTGGTTGAGAACTACAACTAGCAAAACAATCCTGAATGGCTCCGAGCGAACTTAGATTTTCTTAAAGAAGTTTGAGAAAAAGTTTGGGTAATGATGGTAGCCTACCAACGCAAGATCGCTTGATACTACAACTCCCGAGTTCGAAAAAAATATTCAAGATCGACAACATGGTGTTGCATTTTACCAAGATATCTCAACTAGGTAAATGAGGAAAGCTATCTCTCAATTGAAAAGGTCCTTATTGAGTAAATGAGGTCATCAGACCTGGAACCTACTGCTTGAAGCAGCTGGATGGAACACCACTACAGTGACCCTGGAACTCAGATAACCTACGGATGAACTACTAATAATGTAACAACCACTCTTTCAATAAAAAGTAGCTTTTTTTTCTAATCCATAAATTTTGTAGTCATAGACCTTGTTCTTTTGGTGATAATACTTGGACCAAAGACCCCGATGGCTAAGAAGTGAGGGCTAATCTGAAGGATCCTTGGAGGCCCCTCATTCCTAATATAAGTTTGAGCCGACAAAAATCTTAATTATGCGAGAAGTGAGGGCTAACCATGAAGGACCCTCAAAGTCCATAGATCCAAGTTATTTGAGCCAAAGACCTCAACAGCCAAGAATCGAGGGCTAACCTAAAGGACTCTCGGAGGCTCCTCATTCCTAAAATAAGCTAAGTTGATGAAAACCTTTGTCATGTGAGAAGTGAGGGCTAACCATAAAGGACCCTCGAAGTCCATAAATCCAAGTCATCTGGGCCAAAGATCTTGATGGCTAAGAAGCGAGGGCTAACTTAAAGGACTCTCAGAGGCCTCTCATTTTTGAAATGAACTAAGCCGATGAAAATCTTAATCGTGCAAGAAGCGAGGGCTACCACAAAAGATCCTTGAAGCCCATAAATATAAGTCATTCAAGTGGAAGACCTCGATAGCCAAGAAGTGAGGGCTAAACCAAAGGACCCTCGGAGGCCCCTCATTTCTAAAATGAGCTTAGCTAATAAAAATCTTGATTGTGTGAGAAGCGAGGGTTAATCACAAAGGACCCTTGAAGCCCACAAATTCAAGTCATCTGGGCAAAAGATCTTGACAGTCAAGAAGTAAGGGCTAAACTAAAGAACCCTCGATGGCCTCTCATTCCTAAAATAAGCTGAGTCGATGAAAATCTTGGTCATGTGAGAGGTGAGGGCTAACCATGAACAACCCTCAAAGTCCACAAATCCAAGTCATTTGGGCTAAAGACCTCAATGGCCAAGAAGCAAGAGCTAACCTAAAAAACCCTCAGAGGCCTCTCATTTTCATAACGAGTTGAGCTGATGAAAACCTTGGTCATGTGAGAAGCGAGGGCTAACCATAAAGGACCCTCAGAGCCCTTGCATCCAAACTTCTTGAATCAAAAATGTTGACTGTCCAAGAGGTGATGGCAAACCTAAAAAGATCTTTAAAGGAATGACGTCGGATATGACCTAAGGACATCCAATTACCCTACAAAAAAGAAATGCCTTGGACAAAATTGAATGGGGGAAGACCTCAATGAGCTGAAAAGATCACAGAAATCTCATGGGAACCCAGTGTAGGCCCAATCAAATCTAAAAACTATAGCTAATATGGATCGATGAGAACCTGAAGAGTTTTTGCTGATCTAGAGTGGTGGGGGCAATAAGCGTTTGAAACAAATTAATGTTACTACCTAGACTATAACACGAGAATAGCATCAGAAAGAAATTGGCAGGCAAGCATCAACACATTTCAACCAATTATTTGTTTCATTAAATTTTGAATGTTGGATTGATTGATTACAATACTTGCTCCACAAATAAGGGGTAACAAAAGGAAAAAAGCATACATCAGTGTGAGCATCCACTAAGCTTCAAGAGTGGGACCATCTCCAACTTGAGAAGGGTCTTCAACAGTAGGATCCAATGCATCTTTGGTCACGACTACCTTTTTTTCAGCATCTTCAGCCTCGAGTACCTTGGGATTGCTCGATAAAGGAATCTCAAGAAGGCCAGCATCAACTTTAGGAAAGAGTAGCTTGATCAAGGCCTTTATTTCCTAAAGCCGACCTTATATGTTATTATGGAAGCTTTCACCATCTAAAGTATGACTTTGATCTGATTGATGGTGATTTTAGCTTCTGTTTGCTTAATCTTATCTTCAGTGGCATTGGTCATGCCTCACTCGCCACCACCTTCTGTGTGAGCTCCATCACCACTGACTTTTCCTGATCAACTGAATGCTGTAAGATGATAATCTTTCCCCTAGCCGCATGGAGCTCATTTGGAGCCGTATGACCTTCTTCATAGTGCCCCACCTTGTCTCTTCGACTGTTTTAGTCGATCCCACCAAGTATTCCAGGGCAGCAATTCTCCCCTAAGCCATGTGAAGCTCATTTTGGAGCTGTGCGACTTTCTCTATGGCACCCCACTTCATCTCTTCAGCTGTCTTAGCCGATTTCATACAAGCTTTGGCTAACTGAGCTTTCTCCGAAGTAGATCTTTTGTTAGGTTGCTTAATTTCCTTAGGTGCTTCACTTATGCAAAGGCTTTGGTGCAAGCCTTTTCCCTTTCCAAGGCCCTTCACTCTGCTTTAAAGGCCCTCTTCTTAGCTTCACGAGCCTCTCTCTTGGAAAACCCAACTTGAATGCCAATGGATCGAGCCAAGCTCCTTAGTAACATCTCAACACAATTGCGAATATCTAAGCATCAATAAAATCAACAATGACTCAATTGCATGGAGATAAACGAAGGCTTAAGAAAATCAAACGAGATGGGAGAGAGCTTCAAAGGTAAAAACTTTTTCGTTAAGTAAAAAGTTCATCTTTATATAATCTAATAGGCCAAAAAGAGAGCAAATGATTACAGAAAATTTATGCCTAAGTTGAGGCATCAATAACCTTGGACTGAGGATCGATCGAAGAACCCATGGAAAAATTAGTGATTGGTTGAGTAGTCTCCATGATGGGTGGTGCTAGCATCGACGAAGATGGCTCCCCAATGACTGCAAGCGCTACCTGCAGTTGCACTTAAATGGTTATGGACTTTGGCCGTGGTTTCTCTTCAGTGGCTATGGGATTTGGCAAGGGTCGCTCTACCTGTGGTTGCACTTAAATGGTTATGGACTCTGGCTATGGTTGCTCTTCGATGGCCACGGGATCTAGCAAGGGTTGATCTTCATCGACTTCTTCTTCCTCATCCAAAAAAGATAGGTTTAATTCAAGGAAGCGGCTTGATATCTTCTAGTGGTAGACTTCTTATCAGATGATGTCCTCGTTGAACTTGACCTTCTCATTAGAAAACTCTAGTATGCACAGAAAGCTTCCACTGCCAGACAGCCGTCTCGATGATTTGAACCTTCACCTTCTTCTCCTCCTTGGCGACCTTCTCCTGAGCCATCCGACATATCTTCCTTTTTGAGGCTAGATTAGCATTGGACTTCACCCTCAATGCCATGGCCTCCTCCTGCAACTTCTCGGCCTTCTCCAATGCTTCCTTAAGGCACTTCGCTTGGGCCTCGGCCTTCATTGCCGATTGGGCCTTCACCGTGGCCAAGTCCGCCACTTCACATTTCTACTGGAGTGCCTTAGCCTTGGTATGCACATTGATGGCCTCTGACCAGGCTGACCTTATCGAGTTTGTAAAAATTGCAATATAATGGCCTAGCTATGCAGCAAGAAAAAGCATGTTAGTTGTAGCAAGTATGCACAAAGAACAAGTTGAGGGAAGACTTGAATAAAGGAAGTTATTGTGACTCTTTGCTGGAGGTTCAGACTCTGACCCTCCAACCTCTAGAGGTCTTCTGGGAGAAGAATCCCCTGGAGTAGGTCCTGAGCGACCCTCCAATTTTTCAGGGTGGAATTGGATGGTGGAGTCGAAGAGGTGCCCGATCCTTGATCGATTGGGGCAGTGGTAGGAACTGAGATGACCTATTCAGCTTGAGAAGGTGATGGACAAGATTTCCTAACCTGGGGGGGAGGCATAGAAGTTGAAGACCTGATCCCCAGAGCATGAGCCTGGGCCAGGGAAGCCAGCACTACCTCAGTTGGAGTAGATGAACCCTCGAGGGTAGGCTGTCTCGATGCTTGCCCAACTTCGGTAGTTCTTTACTTCTTCTGAGCTTTAATAATGGCCGAAGCCTTCATCTTCCTCATGGGGTTCTTCTTTAGCTGCTTAACTTCTTTGGGCTTCATATTTGCCATGAGCCGAAGCAAGTTAGTTCAAAAGAAGGGAAACAGAAAAGAGAGAATATGAAAAAAATCAGCCTATTAGATTGACGCTCACATTGGGGTTTGGCTGGACTAGGCTGACGTTTAAGAGTGTCTGCTTTGATAGTAATTACTCCAATGTTGGGATCTTATACTCATGCAAAATCTTGAAGAGAGAGTATCTTCATCCTACAGTACAGGAATACTGAGAACTGACTCCTTCAATTGGCCCCAATGAGCAAATACCCAATCCTTGATCGAAGAGCAGAAAACAAAAAGGAAGCACCTCTTCCAATCATGAACAGAGGAAGGAGTGCTTTTGATTAATGGAATAACCTCCTTCTACAGAGAGACGTACCATCAGTCCCCGATGTAAGGATGCCTCTTGATGGTAAAGAATGTCGTAAATAAAAAAATAGCCATCTGAACCTCAACCAAAAAGCAAGCAAATAAGCCATAGATAAAGTGCCAAGAGTTTGGCAACAACTGAACTCCGGGACATATTTAAGAACTTGAAGAGCTGGATGATAAATGGATGAAGGGGAAGCCTAAGTTTGACTTTAAATGACTGCTCGTATAGTTCAAGCCAACCTAGTGGCGGGTCACAGATCCGACCACTCAATCTATGAAGTTCCTGCTCATACTTGGCCAGAATCCTGAATTGGGCTGGACCAGACTTAGGTTGTCTGAGTCTAGTATCGATGGGAAATGCCTGGGCACAAAGTCGACCTTGTGCCTAGTGCTCGACCCGTCTGGACCATACCTTGAAGAAGTCAAATCTCAAGACCAGCCCCTAGTGGTGTTCCTCGATTCACTTATCCTAAGGCCAAAGGACTACAAGCAATAAAAATAGAGGGAGAAGAGGGAAGCAGAAGAGCCAGCCGAAAGATGAATGGAGAAGGAAAAGGACCCAGAATTAGAGGATAAGAGATCAGAGGGATAGGGAAAGTTAGAGGGACCGACCCTCGACTGGCATGACCAGCAGGAGTGACTAGAACGGCTGCTGGAAGTTGCCAAGGGAGACATGGAGGCTTTTTACGGAAAGATGCCACCTCAAAGCTTTGAAGGGAAAATTGTAAAGGTAGAGATGTGATGGGAGCCATATTTATTAAGGTCTTAGATGGTCCAGATCAGGCACCAATTTTGCTTGCGCTGTCAAACAGTAGCCACATGGCACCACTCAATTGGTTGAGCCAATCCCACCGGATGGGACATTTATGAAGGCACTTCGAATTGGGCATGTGATGATTTAAAAAAGTAGCGCTCATTAATTCCTACTGCTTGGTAGTGTTGGTTAACCATGTTGACAACCAAATGTGGCACTTCATCTAGCCGAAGGGATGCAAACACATCGCTCCATTCGAAGAAAGCCTTGGTTGAAGAAGCAGGCATACTCCCTTCATCCGACTCAGCCTTGATTGAAGAAGCAGGCATACTCCCTTCATCCGACCCAGCCTTGACTCGGACTTGAGAGTAGGGGGCATATGATACGGATAGAAAATCCTACCTCTAAGCCAAAGATGTGAGCAAGCCTTGGTTGTTGCCAACCTAGCTTCAGTTGACCCTTACTTCTACCGACCCAAGGTACTGCAATCGCCCGTGATCCATATATGTGGAAAGATTGACCTTGAGCTTCCATGCACTTTTTTGAATCCTTCGACCATCAAAAATAGCTGGCGATGAGACAAATAAGGCAATGGACAACCACAAAATACCAAAAAATTTGGCCAGGAATATTGTGGGCGATGCATCTGAAATGGTTGGGATGATCTCCTGCAGTTCCACCCTCTCACATCTCTCATCTCTATCTATAAATAGAGTCTAACAAGGGACCCCCAGGTATGCAATTTCTTTCTTATTCACTTCTTTCCATCTGTTCCACATTTTTAACTTGAGCGTTGGAGCATTTCCACTAGAACCAACTCTGACTAGAGACTTCTTTTATAGGTCTAGCTACTGTCATCCTACCATTGCCACCCACTCCAGTTGCACCGACCTTAGAGTCAAAAATTCATAGCAACAATATCAATATGGGGGACAAGGATCACTAAGGTTCCCTAGGTTGTGGGTGCAGCCCGAAGGCTTCGGAGGTGGCACCAGCTCTCTTAGGACCTCCAGAATGAAGCTAGTGCTCTTAGAGGTTAGTTCTTTTGTGGGTAAATGTTATCCAAATATTGGTCAACTTTTTTATTAATCAACTTACTCATATTCTTATGCTTTTCAAGATGGATAAGTACTTTTCCATAAATAGCAATTATTTATAAAATGAAAGAGAATCTTACCCACCTAGAGGGTGGCTAAATTATTTTTTCATCAATAAAAAAAATAATCTTTTTAATTCATTCCTAATATATTCTTAATCTTATAATAATAATATAATATAATATTATATATAATAATATTTATATAATATATTATTATAATATAATATTTTATATGATATTTTAATATAGTATATTATAACATAATATAAAATATTATATTATAATATTATATAAATTATTATAATATGATAAAATATGCTATATTATTATAATATATTATAATAATATAATATTATAATAATATAATATATTATAATATATTATTATATATTATAATAATATAATATAATATAATATAATATAATATTATACTATTATATATAATAATATTTATATAATAAAAGATATTATGAAAAATAAGAAAAGATCTTAGCAACGTATCTAGAAAATTAGTAATATAAAAGAACATAGATAACAGATTTCTAAGCCATTTTTCAATGCATAAAAGAATATGGATGAATTATTTTTCTATCTAAATATTGCCTGAAAAATATTTATCCAGAAAAATATAGATTCTTGTATAAATTTTTTACCATCAAAAGAATAGGCCCTAGATGAAAACTCGTTGACATATCTACCAATTGGCTCTTTCTGCTTTTATGAGAAATTGGTATCCTATCTCTTACTCTTTATATAAACCAAATGGCTACAATAAGAAGACTTTTCTTCTAAAATAAGTTATGTTTTCCTCACAAATGATAGATGACCAACAGCAAGGGCTAGCAGTTGCTCTAACAATTTTTTTTCCCATCTCCTTTTCTCTATGCTTGGCAAGTTAACGTTCCCACGATACATTGTTATATAACACAAAACTAAAGGTGTATGAAATGTTTCTTGAGAAATAAAGGGTATGTAAAATGCAATCTATAATCTCTCTCTCTCTCTCTCTCTCTTTCTCTCTCTCTATGTATGTGCACACGTGTGTGTATTTGCATGTGTGTGGGAAAATTTGCAATGTACCCATTCCTATGACTTCAACTGTAGAGAATATGCTATGGTATACAAAGTTCCAACTTAGGTAGTGCAGGATTTGATGTAAGATAAAAAAAATGTTTTGTTGTTATTTTCCTCAAGTACAATAATATATGTGTTGTTGTAGATTCTCAGCTTGGGTCAGAGTGAGCTGAAACATCCTCGTAACTCCATGCAGGGTAGGGCCTGTTGCACTGTAGGCCTTTGCTGAGGCCAAATTTTATTGCATCGAGGAGTACAAGGTCTCGTCAGATTTCAAGGAGGAACTCATTGATGCCTCTGCTGCAGCCTTCATCCAGGGGTTCTAGGACTGTAAAGCTCATTTGGGGCATGTGGCACAAAAGTTGGACCTCCGGTGCCTCTATCCTGGCAATAGCGATGAGGAGGCGAGGGCCTTTTCTTCAGATGAAGGCTAAATCTTCATCCTTTTTAATGTTTGTTTATCTTCTCGATGTCCTTTAGGGTACCATTATGTAAATATTTTTGGATTAATAAAGAGGGCTTTTTTTCCCTTGTGAGTCTCTTCTTTTCTTTCCCCCTTCCTTTCTCTCTCTCTCCATTTTTTTTTGAAGAGTCTTCGAGCCTTACCTCGACTATTCTTGGATTTCGTCTAGGATGGTATTTTGGTACCCCTGAGTTTGACATTATTGGGCAACATGTTGCTCAGATATGGCTACTCAAGAGAGAGAGAGAGAGTGAATTGGATATTTTAAAAATTTTAATCAAATTAAAAACTCTAACAAGTATATGCTTCTAACTTAAGTGATTGTATAGTGAGAATAATATATAGCAATAGAATAAAAGTTTAGCTAAGCAAGTATTGAAAGCTTGTAAATCAAATACAATAGAGTACAACACAAACACACAAATTTATAGTGGTTTGGAGTAACTCGCTCCTACATCCATTCCCTAAGCTCTCCTTGAAAATTTTACTATAATCTCTTGACAATGGTGTATTTATTTCTTTAGACTCACAAACAAACCCAGTTGATTTTTTTAGGCTTACCAACCACAATCTTACATCGATAGTTTTTTGGGCTCACTATCAATCCAATTGATTTTTCAGACTCACCAACTAAAATCTTACAATGATTATTTTCTTGGACTAACAATTTAACCCACTATAATGTCCAACTCAAGGCTTAGACCAATCTAAGTTTCTCACCCCAAGAAACTTGAAAGAAAATAAAATATAATTCAGCACATAAAGAAAATAAAAATTAAAACTCTATTAAGTGTGATGAAGAGGTCAAAGGATTGCTCTTTGATGCTTGACTTTCTCTTCTCTTGATGCTTAAGAGGATGCTTGAAATGTTGGAGAAGATCACTCTTGAGCAGCTCTCTAAATAGTGTACTATTTTCTCTTTTTTTTTTTGGATATTCAATGTAGCACTCACAAATTTGAGAATATTTCTTTAAAGATTCATTTTTTTTCATCTTCTAATTGATTTTCCATCTTTAAATATACTTGAGAATGACTGGAGAAGAGGTTCTAGCCATTGGAAGAAAGAAAATAGCCATTGGAGGGCGTTTGGGGCAAAAAGCTGAAGTTTCCAAAAACTAGCCATTACAATCCACTTAGTCGACTAACTTTTTTCTTAGTCGACTAAGTTCCTTACTGGGTCGACTCAAAATTCTCTTTATTGACTAAGTATCAGATAATTGAAAAATTGACTTTCTGTAATTTTTTATCTTCTGAGACTGGGTCGACTAACTTTCTGACTGAGTCGATCAAGATCTTGTCTTGGTCGGCTAACTTGAATTCTGGATCAACTAAGTCTCCAGACTTTCAAATTCAGCCTTTCTATCTTTTTCTTTCATTGAGATAGGGTGGACTCAATTTTCACTGAGTCGACTCAGTTGGCGTGCCAGATGTGCCAAGCATGCCATGAGGTCTTTGACAACTTTTCTTCTCTAATTTGATTTCTAGACTAGACTTGCCTTCTCAGCTTGATTTTAATCCTTATTAACATACCTTCCAAGGTGTGTCAAGTCTAGATATTCTTCACTTAGTCTTGAATGATGATTCTTTTGTCTAATTGATGAGAAATACTTGAAACTTATGAGCACTTAGAATTTAAAGCTACACATCCTCAAAAACAACATTAGTAACTTAACAAATTATACTAAAAACTCTTTATCATCATCAAAATCAATCTTTGGATCAACAATCTTCTCCTTTTTGATGATGATAAAATTTTTGAGTATATGCAAAATAATATATAGTGAGTTTCTAAAGAAGTACACATTTATAATATATGAAATCACTAAACTATAAAATCATGCTTCATTCTAATTAAGCCCAAGCATATACTCACCATCTCTCTCCCTCTTTCTGACATCATAAAAAAAAATCAAGGGAGGGATATCAAAGAATTCTTTTCTTTCTTAAATTTAGATTGCAAAAATTCTTTTCTTCCTTTTTGCAAGAACTAAATACATCATCAAAATCAATTAAGTTATATCAAACTCAAAGATTATAGCATGATGTATGATGCGCTCCTATTGCGAGAGCGATCAAAGATAAAAATAAACCGACTACTGCTCCATAGAATAGGGTGCGTCGGGTCGAATTCTTAGGGACCTTAGGTAGTTGAATAGAAAGAAAAAGATAGTCGTTTGATTGATTAAGAATTTAAAGCAGTAAAATTCTGGAAAGCAGGTGAATAATAAAAACAATCTTTAATAAATTGAAAGGTGATAAAAAAGAGAAATGCATCTCGAATTTCAGTTCCGTCTTTTAGTATTTAAGTCAATATTTGATTCATGCAATCTTTTTATTATCAATGTGCAATCTTATCTCTATTCTTTTGATCCAATTCTAACATAATCTATTCTACTGAGTATGAACCATATCTAACATGTTCATGATCCATCCCACAGATATAGATTGTTTAAAAGGTGCAATCAAAGAACATAAACATAGATCTAATAAATCTTACAATTTATTCTAACTTATGCACAGATCATATCTTTCCATGATCATGATCTATCTCTTTAGCTATAAATTACAAAAGATTAAACAATAAAGTATAATCAGAGAAGCATGTGGATAATAAATAAATAACTTTTATTTCTCAATAGAAAGATAAATAAGATCCAGAATATAAACTCTCATACTGAAGACTTTCCCTACTTATCAGCATGGTTTCAGTCATTCTCATCATTGGCATCAGGACTTTCTCCCTATAGTACTTGGATTTCTCTACAAGTCCCTCTCTCAAATTCTCAAATTAAAAAACTAAAAATTAAAGAAAAATAAAAATCTTTGAAGGCTTCTATTCTTCCTTCTCTATTGCCATAGTCCTCCTTAAATAGAGCTCCAAAACAGTGTCAATCCCGCATCCACACAGTTTCCAAGTTGCATGAAATTCATGAAAACCTTGTCAGCCATTCGATTTTGATCAAAAAGCCTAAAAATTCCTCAAAATTAGCTAAAATCACTAATCATCATAGCCGGCTTTGATTCTGGCCATTGGATCATGCTTATGGATGCTCGAAAGCTGTTGGATCACATCATTTCCTCTTCAGATGCCCTCTGTCGATCGGGAGTGAGTTTAGCCGTTGGATCATCTTCGAGAGCATTGATGGCCATCGGATCACACAATGCCAGCAGGCCCCCACTGCTTGATATGGATCAAAGGATTCTCGATCATCCGATCACATGTTTGATGCACCGCCTGCCGTCGGATCGCACAGAGAATCCTCCTTCACTATGAACCCTACTGGACCGTGCCTGTGGACCGCGCCATCTCTCTGTGGACCGAGCGGTGGTCCATCATACACTAAATGTCAGTTTAAGCTGATTTAAATTGATTCTTGAGGGCATTTTGGTCCTTTTCTGGATTGAATTTCAGGCTATCTTTGGTTCACCCTTTGAGGTCCATCCTGAGTCTGATTTGAGTCCAATTTGAGTCCTCTAAAACCTGTGAATCAAGCTCTTTGCGAAGCGAAAATTCAATGCAGGGGCAAAATGATAATTTTAAAACTTTTTCAAAATTACTATTTTACAGTAGAATTATTAATTAATCTCATTAATTAATACTAATTAACCCTACACTAGGATCTAAATATGATACAACAGCATGCATTTAAATTTGAAATTCAAATTTAAAACAGTAAACTTTTTACTGTACTGTGTTCAGAACACATCACCTTTTATGGGTAGTTGATCACCGCAATCTGATCACTGTCAGGGGGCTCTGATCGTCACATCGTAGCCACACTAGTGTCTGGCCTCTGCGGATCATCCACATGAAGCTCCCGTCTGATCGGCTCCTCACGAATGCTAGTTCATGATTTCACCCTTTTGATGGTTGATGTTGATCGAATCCTTCGATCGATGTGTGCCGACTCCTCGGATGCTCCGGATCGTCTGCACGGTTGGATGAGAGGCTGATGGATCTCTTTCTGAAATTTGGTGGACTCACGACACTCGTGGCACACCAATTTCACTTCCCGAACCCTAGGTAGAAACCTTAGGGTACACACCAAAAACCCTGCGCCCACTTCTCTCTCCTTTTTCTCTCCTCTCGGTAAATTTTGAACACTTCAAAATTTTTTCAGAACCTCCCCACGCCCCTTATCTCTTCTTTCTTTTTTTGCCCACGCCCCCTCCCTTTCTCATTTTATAAAACATCGCAAGAGATGTTGAAAGCATGTGAGTGGATAAGAAGAGGTGGTTGCTCACTTAAATTCAAATCAAATTTGAATTCAAGTGTCAACCAATCTTATCCTCATCCATTTGTGCGAGAAAGAAGAGATGGCGTGGCCCTTTTTTTTTTCTTTTTTTTTGTGCGTGGAGACTTTCACGAGAAACTATTTCTCGTATGGAATATGGGGCACACAAAAGAGGATAAGCTGGCGCATGGTAATTTGGTTATCCATTCAAATTCAAAACCCCTTTGAATTTGGATGGGTAACAAACCAAGTTAATCCAAATAATTGGCGCACAGAAACATGGGCGTGAGAGAGCTTTGCGTGGGAGAAAATTCACAAGAAAATTTTTTCTCGTGAATTCAAATGGGCGCAAGGAAGTTGGGTGGCGCAGGAAATTTAAAACAAGGTGGTTTGATTCAAATTGAGCCAACCTAATTAAAATAGGTTAAGCACAATTAGACCAGATTAAATCCAACACAATTAAGATTAATTAGGCTCAATAAAATCCTAATCAAATCAGGAATTAACTAAGCCTAACCTTGATCAAATCAGGACTAAAGAGGATAAGCTGGCGCATGGTTATTTGTTATCCATTCAAATTCAAAACCCTTTGAATTTGGATGGGTAACAAACCAAGTTAATCCAAATAATTGGCGCACAAAATATGGGTGTGAGAGAGCTTTGCATGGGAGAAAATTCATGAGAAAATTTTTTCTCATGAATTCAAATGGGCGCAAGCAAGTTGGGTGGTGCAGGGAATTTAAAACAAGGTGGTTTGATTCAAATTGAGCCAACCTAATTAAAATAGGTTAAGCACAATTAGACCAGATTAAACCCAGCATAATTAGACTTAATTAGGTTCAATAAAATCCTAATCAAATCAAAAATTAACTAAGCCTAACCCTGATCAAATCAGGGACTAAACCACCTTAGCGATTAGATCAACACTTAACCTAATCGGGTCAATCCAAACTGAATCCAATTCAATTGGACTTGATCTAAAAATAATTACTCAATCAAATTGAGTTAATTAGTGATCAAATCACTAATTAAACCTCTTATAAATATTGAGTCCAAATTCGATGGGCAATTAGGCATCAGAGACCATCGATATGAAACCCTGATCAAAGAGTTCAAATTCCAAATTCAAAATTTGAAATTCAAAATTTTGACCCCGATACCCAAAATGTGTGGAACTCATGATCAGAGAATCCTAATTCTCAATCATAGAGTCCCAGACACATAAGACTCATAATCAGCCATTAGATCAGAAAGGAACCTCTAATGTGTGTGACCCCGCAGGTTCGAACCTAAGCCGGTAGCACAGGAACCAATTTCTGTACTAATCGAAGTGACCATCTAGCAATGGTACCCGATGATCGGATAGGTCGAATAGTCGCAATCACAACATTCAGAACCTACGTGAATATGGTTACCGTATAATTCATCCCTTTTGACCCCTATGTTTAGGACGACTCAGGGTTAAACTGTCAACCCTGATGAGATCATCAGAATCGTGCTCAACTCAATTGGTCCTGTGACTCCTCACTAGGACTACCCTGGTCAAGGTTTTGTTAGATTGAAACACGACTGTACACAGCTCCTAAACTGGAGTGGTCAATCCCATCTTGACACACGCACCGACAAGTCAAGTACTTGACTACACCCAGCAGCCTTCCGTCACTGAATTAGAAATTTAGGTAGTCCAGTGCCTAAGTGCAGTGAGTTGCTTGCAAGTCACCGTGGCGATCTCAGGTCGGAGGGATATTTATACCCATATCCCATTGGAGCAAATTTTGACAGCAGAAATAGCTCCAAATCGGTCATGTTCAGTGCAGATGTACCATTACATCTCACTTGTATGCCATACCAGTGTCTCCACACTCCTTGGTTATGAGGACAACCAACTCATATGGCACACAATGACCTATGCTTGATAAATATTGTCGTCCTTGGTAACAACGTATCATTTGGTCGCGAACAGGTTTAAGGACTAAGCGACAAATCCTCCTTTGTCGAGTCTAAATAGTCCTAAGGACTTCACCACAACACAGGAGTTCATTAGAAGATGAAACATTTGTGATGAAAAAATACCAAAATAACTTTTATTTATTTATAATTCATGTACTAATACAAAAGGAGCATAACCGTCAACATGCTGACGATTGATTTTGGGATACTATTCCCAACAATCTCCCACTTGGCCTAATGCCAATCGGTGCAGTATCTAATACCCATCTTCGACTTATAGTCGTTGAACTCCTTCACCGCAATGGCTTTAGTGAATGGGTCGGCCAGGTTCTCCTTTCCGTCGATCTTCTGAAAGTCGACGTCACCTCGATCCACGATCTCCTGGATGAGATGGTAGCGACGCAGAATATGCTTCGTCCGCTGGTGTGCCTTCGGTTCCTTCGCCTGAGCAATGGCTCCAGAGCTGTCACAGTAGAGCAAAACTGGACCAACAAGGGAGGGTGCTACTTCGAGCTCGATGATGAATTTTCTCAGCCACACCGCTTCTTTGGCAGCATCTGATGCAGTAATATACTCCGCTTCGCATACTGAATCAGCCACAGTGTGCTGCTTGGAACTCTTCCAGCCGACAGCCCCACCATTAAGGGTAAAAATAAATCCTGACACACTCTTGCTGTCATCGCGATCAGACTGGAAACTAGAGTCTGTAAACCCTATAAGTCTCAAGTCCAATTCACCATATATAAGCCACTAATCTTTAGTATTTCTTAAATACTTCAGGATGGTTTTAACAACCTTCCAGTGATTCTCCCCTGGATCAGATTGGTATCTACTCACTACCCCTAGTGAGTATGCCACATCTGGTCGTGTACATGTCATGGCGTACATGATAGATCCCACTGCCGAAGCATATGGAATCCTACCCATACACTCTCTCTCTTGAGGTATTGTCGGACAATCCCTTTTCAAGAGAGAAATTCCATGGCCTATCGGTAGATAGCCTTTCTTGGAATTCTCCATGCTGAACTTTTTCAGCATAGTATCAATATACGTGGACTGGGATAAGCCAAGCAACCTTTTGGATCTATCCCTATAGATCCTCATCCCTAGGATGTAGGAAGCTTCTCCCAGATCTTTCATGGAGAACTGTGACGATAGCCAAATCTTTATTCCCTGTAATGCAGGGACATCATTCCCGATTAAGAGAATGTCATCCACATACAATACAAGAAATACTACTACTAGACCATTAGCCACTTATAAATGCAGGGCTCTTCTCCGTTCTTAACGAAGCCATACGTTTTGATCGTCCTATCAAAATGTATGTTCCAACTCTGAGATGCCTGCTTAAGTCCATAAATGGACCTTTGTAGCTTGCATACCTTAGACTCATCTGTAGATGTGAACCCTTCAGGTTGTATCATATACACCTCTTCGTCCAGCTCTCCATTTAGGAAAGCTGTCTTCACATCCATCTGCCAGATTTCATAGTCTAGATGGGCAGCTATCGCAAGCATAATCTGAATGGATTTGAGCATTGCCACAGGAGAAAATGTCTCGTCATAGTCTATACCATAATGTTGACGATATCCCTTGACAACCAGATGGGCTTTATAGGTCTCCACCTTTTCGTCTGCGCCCCTCTTCCTCTTGAAGACCCACTTACACCCTATGGGTTTCACTCCTTCGGGTGAGTCAACCAATGTCCACACATCGTTGACCTTCATAGACTCTATTTCGGATTTTATGGCCTCTAGCCATTTCTCAGAGTCAGGTCTCTGCATTGCATCCATGTAGGTGATCGGATCCTCATCATTTTCATCAAGTTCGACAGGATTGCCATCCCGAACCAAAAAATCATAGTATCTGTTCGGTTGATGTGGTACTCTACCAGACCGCCTTAAGGGTGCATAATCCATGGGCTCTGAATCTGATCTAATCAAATCCAGTTTAGGTTCAGTAACATGTGTCAGTTTTTTCACCTGTCGAACTTCGTCAAGTTCGACCTTAGAGGCAATAGTTCCTTCACTAAAGAACTTCTTTTCTAAAAAGATTGCCTTAAGGCTGACAAACACCTTTTGCTCATCAGCAAGGTAGAAATAATACCCTTTGGTCTCTTTTGGGTATCCTATAAAATTATACTTGTCAGACCTAGGTCCAAGCTTGTCTGTAATTAAACGTTTAACATAAGCCGGACACCCCCAAACCTTAAGGTGCGAGAGTACTGGCTTACGTCCTATCCATATCTCATATGGCGTTTTGGCTACAGACTTACTCGAAACTCTATTTAGAAGATAACAAGCCGATTGGAGCGAATATCCCCAGAGAAAGATTGACAGACCAGCAAACCCCATCATGGATCGAACCATATCCAATAAGGTCCGATTCCTCCTTTCAGACACACCATTATGCTGTGGTGTTCTAGGAGGAGTCTACTGAGAGAGAATCCCATTCTCCCCTAGATACGTCAGAAACTCATTGGAAAGGTATTCACCTCCTCGATCAGATCGAAGAATTTTAATACACTTCCCAGTTTATTTTTCTATCTCATTTCGAAATAGTTTGAACATTTCAAACGACTCCGACTTATGCTTCATTAAGTAGACATATCCATACCTCGATAGGTCATCTGTGAAGGTTATGAAGTAGAAATATCCACCTTTTGCACTTGAGCTCATAGGTCTACATACATCAAAATGTACCAGACCTAAGAGTTCACTGGCTCACTCACCTTTTTCAGTAAAAAGTGACTTGATCATCTTTCCAAGAAGACAAGACTCACAGGTTGGAAGTGATTCACAATCACCAAGTTCAAAAATTCCTTCTTGAGCCAACCTGTTTATCCTGTTCTTATTGATATGACCTAGCCTACAGTGCCAAAGGTAGACTTCTGACACATTATCTATTCTAAGATATTTACCGAAGTTTTGAACCACATTAACAGGCTGTGATAGTAAGTAAATTCTATTATTTAATTATCCAACAAACATTGTAACACCATTCAAAATGATATTGCAAATATTTCTTTTTATTAAAAAATCATAACCGTACATGGCCGAAAGGCCTACAGAAATAATATTTAATAAAAAGCTTGGACAATAGTGACATTCACTCAGAATTATATTACGAGAATTGATTACAAGACTCATGATTCCTAAAGCTAGAACTGGAACTTTGCTTCCATCTCCAACGTTCAGGAACCTCTCGCTTTCATCAAATCTCCTACTGACCTGCAGATTCTGCATCGAATTAGAAATATGATAAGGGCTTCCAGTATCCAATACCCAGGCAGTAGTATCACAAATGAAAAAGTTGCAAGGAGTTAGCATATAATTACCTTGCTTCTTCTTCGGCCTGTTCGGGTCCAGGGAGGCTATGTATTGAGGACAGTTCCTCTTCCAATGCCCCTACTTCTTGCAAAAGAAGCACTCCGCCTGGCTCTGGTCGGGCTTGCGCTTCTTGGTCTGACCCTGTGCAACCGTCCCAGCATGAGGCTGCACCTTCTTGTTCTTCTTCTTCTTGTTCTTCTTCCCCTTCCCAAAGGGTCGACGATGAGAAGAAGACCCTCCCACTACATTCACCGACTCCTTATGGAGCTGGTGATCCTTCTCAAAGTTCTGCAGCAACCTCAACAACCCGTGGTAGTTTACTGCAGGCTTTGTCATTCGAAAATGAGTAAGGAATGGGAGGAAGGACTTGGGCAAGGAATTAAGGATCGCATCCTTACCGAGCTGCTCGTGCAGAGGAAAACCCAATTTGCTTAGGCGCTCAATCATCTCGATCATGTACAGTACATGATCAGTGACTGGGGCCCCATCCCTCATCCGAGCATTGAAAATGGCACAACTAGTTTTGTGCCTTTCAACGTCGTCAGGCATGCCAAAGGAGTCGTTCAATATTTGAAGCATCTCCTGTGGCTGGGCATTCTCAAACCTGCGGCTGAACTCATCATTCATTGCTTCCAGCATAATACATCGGACGGTGGTGCGGTCATTGAGCCACTTCTGGTAAGTGTCTCGGATCACCTTACTAGCGTTCGGAGCTGACTCCTCAGGTGCTGGATTCGTTACTACAAAAAGGATCCGCTCATGCTCAAGGACGATTTTCAATTTTCGATACCAGCTATCGAACTTAGGTCCCATGAGCTTGTCATTATCTAATAATAACTGGAGCGACAGGGTAGTGGCCATAGCTGTATAAAGAAAAATCAGACCTCTATTAGTACATAAATTAATACTAAAGACTTGGACTTTAGTCTAAAGTTTTTTTCAATATTTTTACAAACTGGTAGCCTCAACCTCCAATTCGAGGAATTACTTTAATTTCTTAATGGGTACTAGAATCCACACAGACTACACACGAGCCCAACTTTGGTTGGTCAACCCATGTGCATCTATGGGTAGGTTCTTAACCAGTTGTTTCTCTAAACAACTTCTAGTAATTGATTTTGCCCCAGAACCTAATCAGTAGGCTTTGGCCTCCACTGAAAAGATCTGGTTAGGTCCAACCATTTACATGACTTAATTTGATGAATCAGACCAATAAATGATCAGGCCCAACTTTGGCCGGCCAACCTAACCACCATCAGAAAGACTCAACCAAATTATCATATTATGAATGATAATTCCATTAGCCAATGAGCACCAGGCCTTTGGGCCTCCAATGATCATTGAACTAATGGACTCATTATCACTCACTTAATGGGAGGCATTGACTTAGTTATCATTATAACTTAATCATTTTAGGGACCTAATAATTTTTGAGGATTTTATTAAAGGATAGTAGAGAAGAAATCATCCAGCCAATTTCAATCCTCCCACTGACTTCACCAAGTCAGATTAAAAAGGATTTAATTAAAGCTGGCATTAGGAGCACCTAAATCAGTCACACTGATTTACCTAATGACATGGGTGAGCTCTAATCACCAAGTGATCTAATCAAAATCTAACTTACCAGATTGGCCAGGTAAGTGAGATCAGTGGTGGGGATTTGCCATTAACTCGTCAATGATCGAATCAATGCGAGTAGCTCCCGCTTAAGAACCACTGGTCAAAACTGTCGAACTTACCTTAGACACCAACCGATTCATTAGTTTTAATTTTGATCAACTTAGTAAATAGGGCTCCGCCGCGTAGCCATGAATTAAGTCCATCTTGGTCTAGTTAAAGATATGGACCTATTCAACTACAACTATTGAAGTTGAGTCTAGAATATCCTTGACCTAATCTAATTCAACTTTTGATTAGATTTGACCAATTACTCCATTTAGTCTATTTTTTAAGCTAATCTTAGGTCTAACCCAATTATGGACCTAATTCATCTAACCCATTGACCTACAAGTTTATGCAATTGTCTTAGGTCTTAATTTACAATTCTAGACCTACTAGACAACACTTAATTCTTTTAATTAAGTACTTGGGCTGATGGGTCAGGGTTTGGCATTTTGAAAATAATTTTGAAATTTTGAAAGATTTTATTTTCTGTTCACCAAATGTGTTGACTCATTTCACAAACGGATTAGCACAATTCATAAACAGTAATCCTATTGCTCATTTTATAACAAAAAATAACTCAAAATAAATCATGAATTTTTTTTAGATCTAATCTAATACATTCATGATAAATTTTATAATTAAGTCCTTTCGCTGCTTCATCGGCATGGGATATAATTGCATTGGCACCCCTACCGCCATAGGAGACCCCATCGAATGGGAAGAGAGGGCCTTTAAACCCTACTTTTCTCCTATGACCGGACGGCCATGGCAACCAACCCAATTAGATTACTTGCTACTTGGATCAAGTATATCTAAATATACCAATTTCAAAATTTAAATTTTGAATTTTAAATTTTAAATTTTAAATTTTAAATTTCAAATTTCAAATTTGAGATTTCAACCAAATTTCAAATTTTGAATTTCCAATCTTTGAATTTTAAATTTTTGAATTTTAAATTTTAAATTTCAAATTTGAATTTCAAATTTCAAATTTGAAATTTCAAACAAATTTCAAATTTTAAATTTTAAAATTCAAAATTCAAAATTCAAATTTTGAATTTCAAATTTGAAACTTTTAACAAATTTTAAATTTTAAATTTCAAATTTTGAATTTCAAATTTAGAATTTTGAATTTCAAATTTAAACTTATAGATTACAGCTTAATCTACGCATGCATATGTATATCATATTCTAGAACCATGCTCTGATACCATTTGAAGCAAAATTCAATGCAGGGGCAAAATGATAATTTTAAAACTTTTTTAAAATTACTATTTTACAGTAGAATTATTAATTAATCTCATTAATTAATACTAATTAACCCTACACTAGGATCTAAATATGATACAATAGCATGTATTTAAATTTGAAATTCAAATTTGAAACAGTAAACTTTTTACTGTACTGTGTTCGGAACACATCACCTTTTGCGGGTAGTCGATCACCATAATTTGATCACCATCGGGGGGCTCTGATCGTCACGTTGTAGCCACACTAGTGTCTGACCTCTGTGGATCATCCACACGAAGCTCCCATCTGATCGGCTCCTCATGAATGCTAGTTCGTGATTTCACCCTTTTGATGGCTGATGTTGATCGAACTCCTTCGATGGATGTGTGCCGACTCTTCGGATGCTCTGGATCATCTGCACAGTTGGTTGAGAGGCTGATGAATCTCTTCCTAAAATTTGGTGGACTCACGACACTCGTGGCACACCAATCTCACTTCCCGAACCCTAGGTAGAAACCCTAGGGTACACACCAAAAACCCTGCGCCCACTTCTCTCTCCTTTTTCTCTCCTCTCGGTAAATTTTGAACACTTCAAAATTTTTTCAGAACCTCCCCACGCCCCTTATCTCTTCTTTCTTTTTTTGCCCACGCCCCCTCCCTTTCTCATTTTATAAAACATCACAAGAGATGTTGAAAGCGTGTGAGTGGATAAGAAGAGGTGGTTGCTCACTTAAATTCAAATCAAATTTGAATTCAAGTGTCAACCAATCTTATCCTCATCCATTTGTGTGAGAAAGAAGAGATGGCGTGGCCCCCTTTTTTTTTCTTTTTTTCTTGTGTGTGGAGACTTTCACGAGAAACTATTTCTCGTGTGGAATATGGGGCGCATAAAAGAGGATAAGCTGGCGCATGGTTATTTGGTTATCCATTCAAATTCAAAACCCCTTTGAATTTGGATGGGTAACAAACCAAGTTAATCCAAATAATTGGCGCACAAAAATATGGGTGTGAGAGAGCTTTGCATGGGAGAAAATTCATGAGAAAATTTTTTCTCATGAATTCAAATGGGCGCAAGCAAGTTGGGTGGTGCAGGAAATTTAAAACAAGGTGGTTTGATTCAAATTGAGCCAACCTAATTAAAATAGGTTAAGCACAATTAGACCAGATTAAACCCAACATAATTAGACTTAATTAGGTTCAATAAAATCCTAATCAAATCAAAAATTAACTAAGCCTAACCCCTGATCAAATCAGGGACTAAACCACCTTAGCGATTAGATCAACACTTAACCTAATCGGGTCAATCCAAACTGAATCCAATTCAATTGGACTTGATCTAAAAATAATTACTCAATCAAATTGAGTTAATTAGCGATCAAATCGCTAATTAAATCTCTCATAAATATTGAGTCCAAATCCGATGGATAATTAGGCATCAGAGACCATCGATATGAAACCCTGATCAAAGAGTTCAAATTTCAAATTCAAAATTTGAAATTCAAAATTTTGACCCCGGTACCCAAAATGTATGAAACTCATGATCAGAGAATCCTAATTCTCAATCATAGAGTCTCAGACACATAAGACTCATAATCAGCCATCAGATCATAAAGGAACCTCTAATGTGTGTGACCCCGCAGGTTCGAACCTAAGCCAGTAGCACAGGAACCAATTCCTGTACTAATCGAAGTGACCATCTAGCAATGGTACCCGATGACTGGATAGGTCGAATAGTCACAATCACAATATTCAGAACCTACGTGAATATGGTTACCGTATAATTCATCCCTTTTGATCCCTGTGTTTAGGATGACTCAGGGTTAAACTGTCAACCCTGATGAGATCATCCGAATCATGCTCAACTCAATTAGTCTTGTGACTCCTCACTAGGACTACCCTGGCCAAGGTTTTGCTAAATTGAAATATGACTGTACACAGCTTCTAAACTGGAGTGGTCAATCCCATCTTGACACACGCACCGACAAGTCAAGTACTTGACTACACCCAGCAGCCTTCCGTCACTGAATTAGAAATTTAGGTAGTCCAGTGCCTAAGTGCAGTGAGTTTCTTGCAAGTCACCGTGGTGGTCTTAGGTCGGAGGGACATTTATACCCATATCCCATCGGAGCAAATCTTGACAGCAGAAATAGCTCCAGAGTCGGTCATGTTCAATGCAGATGTACCATTACATCTCACCTGTATGCCATACCTGTGTCTCCACACTCCTTGGTTATGAGGACAACCAACCCATATGGCACACAACGACCTATGCTCGATAAACGTTGTCGTCCTAGGTAACAATGTATCATTTGGTCACGAACAGGTTTAAGGACTAAGCGACAAATCCTCCTTTGTCGAGTCTAAATAGTCCTAAGGACTTCACCACAACACAGGAGTTCATTAGAAGATGAAATATTTGTGATGAAAAAATATCAAAATAACTTTTATTTATTTATAATTCATGTACTAATACAAAAGGAGCACAACCGTCAACAGGCTGACGATTGGCTTTGGGACACTATTCCCAATACTTTGTTCTCATAATTTTTTTTATGTAAAAGATCAATAGAAGCATCAATTTTTAGGAGATAAAGATTATTTAATATACTTTTAATGCTTTTATTAATATATTTATTATGTTCATCACACTTGCCAACTTGATCTTTGTTCGTCCTCGAGTAAAATAGATAAATTAATAGTGTGTACTGATTCATCTTTGAAAGTTATCCTAGGCATTCCAAAAGATAGGTGATTCATAGCCAGATTGTTAAAAAGGTACTTCATCGGATTATCAATTCGATCCAGTTAATGGTTGAGTATTAGTCATAAAAATTTTTAAAATTTTTTTAACCAACTCTCTACTTTACTCTTTAGGTCCTCTAACTTGATGTGAGTTGAATTTATTATCCTCTTACAATTTTTTTCTCCTTAATACTTTTTTTCTTTTTTTTTTTGAAAAGAGTTTAGTATAATATCTCAGCCTCTTGAGCCTTCTAACTAATCCTTGTAGCAAGCTTTCAATCAATGACTCCCAAACCAGTTGACTTTAGGCCATTAGGTGTAGAATATCCCTCAGACTTACTGACTCGAGTCCAAAAAAAGCTATGAGGTGAGACCGACTCTTTAATAGGTCTTTTGGCATCTCCATTTTTTGACGTGAACCACAACACTTACTTAGGTGAAGGGGCCGATTACTCAGTGAGATAATACAAAATTTTTTTTTTCTAAAATAATAAATAAGGAGAACTTTTGCAAAGCTTGACTTTTCTACCCATACCCCCATGAAGTAGATTTTTCATTAAGATTGGTGAGAAGAAGGTTCAGGAATTACTCTTAAAATTTTATCTGATCTAAACCCTACCACTCTTTGGGTTTTCTTAATAATTTATCTCTTAATATCTCTAAAATTATCTAGACCATTAATCACTCATTGATTAGGGTGCCTAGTTAACTTTAAATCAAAATTCACATACACAAAACTAATTATTTCAGACCATACTTGAGGACTCAATTAAATTAGTTATTCTCCCCAACTTAATTTCCATTGTCCATAGTTGAAGAAGAGAAAAATGATGTAAGGAAAGAAATAAAAGGAAAGATTTCACCTGATGTAAATATGAAGGAAATACTGACAGTTCTATGCATGCAATTTTAAAATTTTCACAGTGGATCTTATTAGATTAAATGATTTAACCTACATTACATGCACAAGATCTAATCTAAACTACCATGCCATGATCTATGATATGATTTAATATGAGTTTAAGATCTAAAAATAAAAATTAGCATTGATCATATCGATGCTGTTGACTAGATCTAACCCTTAGATCCATCCAAACCCAATCTAACAAGTTCAAAACTCATTACCAAAGCATGGGTTGCTGATCTCCATAAGTGTATTGCATGGAAAGGTATTTTTTCAGATCACTCGTAGTCACACAAAGGTATTTGACCTCTACAGATTGTCCACATGAAGAATGGATACTGATCAGGCTCCTCGGGAGTGCTAGCTCGCAAGGATCTTTGAAGGCTGATCTTCTTCTTCTTCCTTTGATCTCTTAGATGCTCTAAAGAGAAAGAAGGATTAATGGAGGAAGAGAGGAAAGGAAAGAGCAACATAGAAAAAAAAATTTCAACTTGATCTCATATGGGGTGTCCAACTATTAGACTCCCTTTAAATAGATAGGCATTGGGGTTTTGGGTCAAGAGAGGGGGGACCAAAAACTCCACGCCACATCCATATGGGGCATCCCATATTTTGTCAATTTTTGTGATGGCATGAGAAAGAAATTAGATCTCTCTCACACCTTCCACAAATTCCTACACACATGGAGAAATTAGTTTTGGTGCCACCCATCTTTCCATACAAAATCGATCTCTTTCCATCTTATCTCTTTATTTTTAATTCGGATCATATTCAAATCAGGAAGGAGATAAGAACCATGACTCATCATAGTTGCTGCCCACCCTCTCTGTGCCCTCTCTTCTCACACCCAAAATTCTCACACAAAATCTCTTTTTGTGTGTAGAAAATGGTGTGGGTCTAGGGAATGCGCAAAGGAGAGAGTGTCCTTGCTGGCTGGGACTCTTCATTTTCAATTTGATTTCAAATCAAATTAAATCTGATTTGAACCCAATGAGAGGAAAGAACCTAATCTAATTAGGAATCTAATCATTTCAATAAATTTCTAATCCAAATAAAAATTAACTGAATCTAAATTCTGATTAAATTAGGAACAAGTTTCTCTTACAATTAGACTTGATCGCATCAAACTCAATCTAAGTCAAACTGAATCCAATTCAATTAAACTTGATCCGTACCTCTTTGCTTAATCAAATTGAGTCAATTAGCAATCTTATTACTAATAAATTTTCTATTAACAGTAGAGTCCCAGTCCATTGAGACTTTTCACCAGAGTTCCAATCCAATAGGACTCTTCAGCAATCCAATTAGACTGAATCTTCGAATGTGTGTGGCCTCATAGATTCGAACCTAAGCCGGTAGCATAGGAACAACTTCCTATATTAATCGATGTAATCATCTAGCAATGAGATCCAATATTCAGATCGATTGAAAGATTGCAAAGCAATATTCTAGAACCTACTGGTATATGATTATCGTATAATTCATCCTTTTGACCCAAATGCTCAAGATAACCTAGGGTTTAACTATCAACCCTAATATAGTCGATCACATTATATTTCAACCTTTTAAATCCATCCTATGAATTACCCTGGCCAAGATTTTACTAAACTAAAATATACTGATGCATTAACGCTTACTTCTTCAGAGGATCAATCTCATCTTATCTCATGCACTGACTTTATAAGTATTTAACTGCACCCAGAAATTTTTCATCACTGAATTAAAAATTCAGATGGTCTAACATCAAAGTACAATGAGTTGCTTCTAAGTCACTGTAGTGATCTCAGATCGGAGGGATACTTATATCCATATCCTTTGCAAGCTACTCTTGACAGCAGAATGCTCAGCAATTGAACACATTCGATGTGAATATACTCTTACATTCCATCTGCATGCCACACTAGTGTCTCCACACTCCTTGATTAAGAGGACAACCAACCCATATGGCACACAATGACCTATGCTTGATATTGCTATCATCCTATTAACAGCATATCATTTGGTCGCAAGCATGTTTTAAGGACTAAATGATAAATCCTCTTTTGTCGATTAAATATAGTCTTAAAGACTTCATTACAACATAGAAGTTCAAATAAGATGGATAAAATATGATGAAAAAGTTAAATAATTTTTATTAATAAAAATTTATATATAATTTATAAATATGAGCACAATCATCAATATACTGATGATTGATTTTAGGATATAATTTTTAATAACTCTCACTTAGACTAAAGTCAATCGATACCGTATCGTACATCCATCTTCGATTTGTGATCATCGAACTTCTTAATTCTGAGAGTTTTAGTAAATAGATCAATCAGATTTTTTTTTCATCGATCTTCTGAAGGTCTACATCACCTCGATCCATGATCTTCCAGATAAAGTGGTAGTAGCGTAGAATATGCTTGGTGCGCTGATGGAACTTCGGCTCTTTGGCTTGAGCAATGGCTCCAGTGTTGTCGTAGTATAATAGGATAAGATCATCAACAGAGGGTGCTACTCTGAGCTCATCTATAAACTTTCATAGCCACACAGCTTCCTTCGCAGCATCAGATACCATGATATACTCCATCTTGCAAACAGAGTCAGCCACGGTGTACTACTTAAAATTTTTCAGCAGATTGCTCCATCATTCAGAATAAAAATATATCCTGACCCACTCTTGCTATCGTCATGGTCTGACTGAAAGCTAGAGTCAGTGAATCCCATTAGTTTTAAATCAGTTTCACTATAAACAGGGCACTGATCCTTAGTATTTCTCAAATACTTAAGAATAATCTTCACGATCTTTCAGTGGTTTTCTCCTAGATCAGACTGGTATCTGCTCACTACCCCTAGTGAGTATACCATGTCTAATCTTGTACATGTCATGGCATATATTATAAAGTTGACTATTGAAGCATATAGAATTCTACTCATACACTCTCTCTTTTGAGGAGTTATCAGACAATCCTTCTTCTTAAGAGAAATTTCATGGTCTATCGAGGGATAGTTTTTCTTGAAATTCTCCATGCTGAACTGCTTCAGCACGATGTCTATGTACGTGGATTGAGACAATCCAAATAACCTTTTCAATCTATCTCTATAGATCTTCATCCCAGAGATGTAGGATGCTTCTCCCAGATCCTTCATAGAGAATTGAGACGATAACCAAATTTTTATTCCTTGTAATACGGAGATGTCATTTTCAATTAAAAGAATGCCATCTATATACAGAATAAAAAATACAACCATAAAGTTGTTTATCCATTTGTAAATATAGGATTCTTCTCTGTTCGTAATGAAGTCATACGTTTTGATAACTTTATCAAAATACATGTTCTAACTCCTAGATGCCTGCTTCAATTCATAGATGGATCTCTAAAGCTTACAAACTTTGGACTCATCTGTGGATGTAAAATATTCAGGCTGTATCATATATATTTCTTCTTCTAGCTCTCTATTTAGAAAAGCTATTTTCACATTCATTTATCAGATTTTATAGTCCATATGTGCTGCTATCGTAAGCATAATCCGAATAGATTTGAGCATTGCCATAGGAGAAAATATCTCATCATTGTCAATACCATAACACTGACGATTATCCTTGACAATCAAATAGACTTTATAGGTCTCCACCTTTTCATCTGCATCCCTCTTTCTTTTGAAGACCCTTTTACACCCTATGGGTTTAACTCCTTTAGGTGGATCAACTAATGTCCATACACCATTGACCTTCATTTCATATTTCATGGTTTCAAGCCATTTATTAGAGTCAGACCTCTACATTGCATCCATATTGATAATCGGATCCTCATTGTTCTCATCGAGTTAAATAGGATCTCCATCCCAGATCAAGAAACCATAGTATCTATCCGGTTGATGCGATACTCTATCGGATCTCTTTAATGATGCCTCAACAATAGGTTTCAGGTTTGACATTATCAAATTTGATTTTGTGGGTTCACTAGATTTTGTCGGTTCTACCTATTGAACTTCATCAAGTTCAACCTTAGAGGCATCAATTCTTTCTCCAAGAATTTTTTTTTTCAAAAAACCTATCCTAAGGCTGATGAACACTTTTGTTTATCAGCAAGATAGAAATAATACCCCTTAGTTTTTTTGGGATATCCTATAAAAATATATTTGTCAGATCTGGCTCCGAGTTTGTCCATTTTCAAATATTTGACATAAGCCGAACACCCCCAAACTCTAAGGTGAGAGAGTACTGGCTTACGTCCCGTCCATATCTCATGTGATGTTTTACTTACAAATTTACTAAGAACCTTATTAAGCACATAACAAGCAGACTCAAGTGCATATCTCCTAAAAGAGATCGACAGACTAGAAAAGCCCATCATGGATCGAATCATGTCCAATAGGGTTCAATTTCTTCTTTCCGACACACCATTGTGTTGTGGTGTTCCAGAAGATGTCCATTGAGAGAGAATCCTGTTCTCCTCAAGATATATCAAAAATTCACCAGAAAGATATTCACTTCCTCGATTTGATCGAAGAGTTTTAATATTCTTTTCAATTTATTTCTTTACCTCATTATGGAATCATTTGTGTTGCTTCTTGAATTGATTTTGATGATTACAAAGCATTTGAGGGATTACTAATGATTTTGGCTTGAAAAAAGATTCACTGTATTTCAGGAGCAAAATCATAATTTTATCAAGTTCTGATTTGGAAGCCTCAAGAGCAAGAGCAGAAGATTTGTAATCTATTGGAGGCAATATCAATATTTTTGGATATGTGTTTTGAAAAAAAATCATGTTTATAAATTTAAGTCGACCCCACGAGTCGACTCATGGCAAAAGGGGCTGAACGGCATGCTGAATTTTTGGCTGGCACACCCTATGAGTCGACCCCATGAGTCGACCCCAGTGCATGAGTCGACCCTATGAGTCGACCTCTGCAGCAGTGTAGGCCAAACTTATAGAACAGTCATTTTCTATTCTGTGCCACAGAGGTCGACCCCATGAGTCGACCCCTATGCATGAGTCACCTCTGCTGCAGTATAAGCCAAATTTACAGAAGTCATTTTTTGTTCTATGCCACAGAAGTCGACCCCATGAGTCGACTCATGTGCATGAGTCGACCCTGTGAGTCGACACCTGTGATGGAAAAACTCTGCAACGGCTAGTTTTTTGCTCATTCTGGCTGCATTTAATGCCTATTTAATGTGCTCTAACAGCTCTATTTCAGTCCAGATTACTCTCCATCATCATTTAAAGTTATAAAAGATACTTAAAAGAGAGAATCAACAACAAGAGAAAAGTTTTGGAAAGGTTCTTCAAGCATTCATTTCAACCCTATGCAAGAGCCCTCTTAAAAGTTTAAGAAGCTTTTATTTTAAGTTCACCAACCCCTCAAAAGCTCACTCAAGTCTTCAACCACCTTGAGAAAAATCAGAAGAGCTTGCTTCTTATTGTGTAAAGTATATTTAAAGCTTTATTCGCTCATTAAAGGAGCTACATCTGTATTTCTGTGCAATTAACTGTCATACTCCTTTTGAGTTGTTATTTTTATTTTGGAAGGATTCCAAAATGTGAAAAAGATGATCCGAACCTTGAATCGGATTATATTAGATTAGTTTGTACCTAAGAAATAAGTGTTCTAGCTTGGAATAGCTAGAGTCGGAGGTTCCGATGTTGTATTGGATTGGCTTGTACCTGAGAAACAAGTGTTCTAGCTTGGAATAGCTAGAGTCGGAGGTTCCGACATTGTATTCGGTTGAATACGGTTTAGTGGATTTGAATTTTCAAGTAAGAGCTTGGAGAGTGGACGTAGGTGCAAGGTTGGCACCGAACCACTATAAATCTTCTTGTTTGTGTTGTGCTTACTTGCTCTCCTTTTAAATTTCTCTATCTTCTTGCATTCTTGCATCCAGCTTCTACACCTTGCATGAATTTCACTCTCCACATTTATCCTGCTTATTATTATAAAATCTTCATAGTTGTAAATTAACTTTAAATTGTTAGAAACCCAATTCACCCCCCCTCTTGGGTTGCATAGCTGGGCAACAAGTGGTATCAGAGCTCGGTGCTCTAGTCTTACTTTGATTTAACCATCAAAGAGCTAAAGATCTATGGCAACTCAAGTTGGTGCTTCACTAGCCGAGGGGCAGTCCACTAACCGACCTCTACTTTTCAATGTGTCAAACTATACCTATTGGAAAGCTCGGATAAAAATCTTTATTCAAGCACTTGACTATGATATGTGGAGTATCATAGTAAATGGACCACACACACTCACTAAAATAATTGATGGTGTGAAATCAACCAAACCCGAAAGAGAATGGGATGAGGTTGATAAGAAAATGACTCAACTAAATACAAAAGCCATGAATGTTTTGTACTGTGCTCTAGATGCTAATGAATTTAATTATATTTCAACATGCATGTCTGCTAAGAAAATCTGGGATAGATTAGAAGTAACTCATGAAGGAACTAACCAAGTGAAGGAATCAAAAATCAACATGCTTGTGCATAAATATGAACTTTTTAAAATGGAGTTTGATGAGTCAATAACTGAAATATTTACTCATTTTACTGATATTATTAATAGTTTAAAAAGTCTTGATAAGTCTTATTCTAACAGTGACCTCGTGAGGAAGATTCTTAGGTCTTTACCAAGGACTTGAGAGGTCAATGTAACCATAATCCAAGAAGTCAAAGATCTGAACATCCTATCTTTGGAAGAGTTTCTAGGATCGCTGATGATTCACGAGCTGAGCATGAAACAACATCAAGAAGAAGATGTCAAAAAAAAGAGGATAATCATCCTCAAATCAACTGCTCAACCTGATGAGAAAACTGATGATACAGAAAATGAAGAGCAAGATGAAGAAATGGCTCTCATTACTAGAAGATTTAAGAAGCTTTTGAAGAAAAAAAGATAAGGAATAAGGAAGAGGCCACCTACAAAAAGGAAACATAGCAAAGAGAAGGATAAAGACCAACCCCTTATTTATTATGAATGTAAGAAATTGGGACACTTTAAGTCTGAATGTCCACAGCTGAAGAAGGGTCTCAAAAGGTACAAGAAGAAGGCCATGATGGCTACATGGAGTGGAAGTGATGAGTCAAGCTTCGAAGAAGAAGAGTCAAATGAACAAGCCAACTTGTGTCTTATGACATATAAAAATGAGGTAAATATTGAAACTCCTGTTGACTTTATCTTTGAAGAACTTCATGAAGCTTTTTATGATCTAATTGATGAACTAAAGAAGCTAGGGGTAAAGAACAAAGAATTAAAGTCAAGAAGTCAATCTTTACTAAAAGAAATTGAGAGTATTTCAAATAAAAAATCTATCCTGTCTCAAGAAAATCTGAATTTAAAGAATGAGATTATCAAGTTGAAACCAATGGTTGAAAAATTCACTTTAAGCTCAAATAAACTTCACATGATACTTGACAATCAAAAAGCCATTTATGATAAAGCCGATCTTGGATATAACCCTTTAAAGAAATAAAAACTTTTAAAAAATATCTTTGTAAACTCATCATACAATAAGTTTTCAAATATAACTTGCTTTAAATGTGATAAAGCAGGACACAAATCCTACTCATATTTTTCTAACAAATCTAAAAATTTTAATGTAAAGAAAATATGAGTTCCAAAAGGAACCATTATGACTAACCAAAAAGGATCCAAAAAAACTTGGGTACCAAAAGTCAAAACTTGATTCTTGTGTATAGGTGTGTCTTGCATCCCAAGGAGCAAATCGGAGATGGTATCTTGATAGCGGATGCTCAAGACACATGACTGGTAATGAATCTCAATTCATCACACTTGTTGCTAAAAATGGAGGGATGGTCACCTTTGGAGACAATGGCAAAGGAAAGATCATTGGTATAGGTAACATTGATATCAGTCCCTCCAAGTATATTAAAAATATTTTATTAGTAGATGGTTTAAAATATAATTTATTAAGTATTAGTCAATTTTGTGATAAAGGATACAAAGTCATTTTTAAATCTTCATAATTAAATCAAATATTTTAAATCTAAAAATTAGAATATATGATATGTTTAATTTAAGTTTAGTTCTAAAATTAGAATGATTAAAAAAATTTACATCAAACTGATATAAGGTTGTCCTGATATTAGGTTTACCCCCTATATTGTAAAGGTTGTCCTAGTTTGATGTGAATCAATTTTTGAAAAGATATTTTTTAAAATATTTTAATCATTATTTTAAATTTAATTATATATATATTTGATATGTGTAAATTTAGTTTTAGATCTGAAATTTGATGTATATGTGATGCATTTTTATTTAGATCTGAAACTATATATATTTGATATATGAAATTAGTTTGTATTGTAACTAGTCCTATTAATGAAGGTATTAAATTTGTTGGACATAGACATGGTAATATTTATATGGTAGATTTGAATGATCTTTCCAAAATAAACATGCAATGCCTAGTAGCCTTGAATGCCAAGATTGATGAGACTAGTTGGCTTTGGTATCATAGGCTTGCACATATTAGCATGCATTCACTCTCAAAATTTATTAAAAAAAAATTGGTTATCGGCTTACCCAAATTGAATTTTTGAAAAGGATAAAATTTGTGATGTATTCCAAATGGGTAAACAAACACGAGTCTCATTCAAATCTAAAAATATTGTTTCAACTTCTAGGCCATTAGAATTATTGCACATGGATTTATTTAGACCCACTAGAACTACTAGTCTAGGTGAAAAATGATATGGTTTTGTAATTATTGATGATTTCTCTTATTTTACATGGATCTTCTTTTTGGCACATAAGGATGAAACTTTTCATGTTTTCTCAAAATTTTATCGAAAAGTCATAAATAAAAAAGATTTTTCAATTCAAAATATTCGAAGTGATCATGGAACCAAATTTGAAAATCAAGATTTTAAAAAGTTTTGTGATGAAAAAGTATTGACCATAACTTTTCAGCACCTAGGATACCCCAACAAAATGAGGTAGTAGAAAGAAAAAATAGAATCCTTGAAGAAATGGCCCGTATCATGCTATGTGAAAGCAACCATCCAAGATATTTTTGGACGGAAGCAATTAACATGGCATGTTACATATTAAACTGGGCTTTAATTAGATCAATTTTAAAGAAAACCCCTTATGAGCTTTGGAAAGAAAGAAAACCAAACGTTGCATATTTTTATATTTTTGGTTGTCGATGTTTTGTTTTGAACAATAGTAAAGAAAGACTAGGAAAATTTGATGCTAAATCCGATGAAGTAATTTTTCTTGGTTACTCCTCTTCTAGCAAAGTTTTTAGAGTTTTCAACAAAAGAACTTTAATAGTAGAGGAGTCAATACATGTTGTTTTTGATGAAACTAACGATCTTCTTTCAAAGAAGAATGAAGGTATTGATGATGCAGATCCTCTTATAGAAGGGATGAAGGAGATCACTCTAAAAGACTCAACCATTCAAGATGATGAAGAACATGAAGACAAACAGGATGAGAAAGGTGAAGAACAACAAGAACAACCTCTAGGTATAAATGATCTACCCAAAGAATGGAGGTATGATCATAATCACCCCAAGAAACTAATCATTGGTGATTCTACACATGGTGTAAGAACTCGCTCTTCACTTAGAGATGCATTCAATCATTTTGCTTTTGTCTCTCATCTTGAACCTAAAACCATAGATGAAGCTGAAAAAAATTATGATTGGATAAATACAATGCAAGAAGAACTTAATCAATTTGAAAGAAATAATGTATGGACTTTAGTTTCAAGACCTAAAAATTATTCAATAATTGGCACAAAATGGGTATATAGGAATAAAATTGGATGAACATGAAAATGTGATAAGAAATAAAGCAAGATTAGTTGCAAAAGATTATAATCAAGAAGAAGAAATTAATTTTGATGAGATCTTTGTACCTATTGCTAGATTAGAAGCAATTAGACTTCTACTTGCATATGCTTGCTTTATGAATTTTAAGTTATTTCAAATGGATGTCAAAAGTATTTTTCTAAATGAATATATTGCTGAAGAAGTTTATGTAGAACAACCTTCAGATTTTAAAAATCATACTTTTTCTAATCATATTTTTAAATTAAACAAAGCATTATATGATTTGAAACAAGCACCTAGGGCTTGGTATGAAAGGCTAATCAAATTTCTGCTCAATAATAATTTTTTAAGAGAAAATATAGACACAATCTTTTTTATTAAAAAAAAAATTAAAATGATATATTAGTTATATAAATATATGTTGATGACATTATTTTTGGGTCTACTAATGAAACTCTTTGTCAAGATTTTGCTAAGCTCATGCAGGGGGAGTTCGAGATGAGCATGATGGGAGAACTTACATTCTTCCTCAGACTCTAAATCAAACAAACAAAGGAAGGAATCTCCATCACCCAAAGCAAGTACACAAGAGAACTACTCAAAAGATTTGGAATGGAGAACTCTAAAGTAATTGGTACACCCATGAGCCCATCATGTAAGCTTGACAAGGATGAAGGAGGTAAAAATGTAGACTTAAAATTTTATAGAGACATGATTGGTTCTCTATTGTATGTAACTGCTAGTAGACCAGATATTATGTTGAGTGTTTATCTTTGTGCTCGCTTTCAATCAAATCCAAAAGAATCACACTTGAATGCAGTTAAAAGAATCCTTAGATACTTAAATAGTACACAAACTCTAGGACTATGGTATTCTAAGGACTCATCAATTGACTTGATAGGATATTTAGATGCTGATTTTGCTAGATGTAGATTAGATAGAAAAAGTACTAGTAAAATTTATCAATTTTTTGGAGTTAACTTAATCTCTTGGTTTAGCAAGAAGCAAAACTCGATAGCACTATCTACAATCAAGGTCGAATACATTGCAGCCGGAAGTTGTTGTGCTCAAATCTTGTGGATTAAGCAACAACTTGAAGACTTTGGTATCAAACTCAATGAAACTCCCATAAGATGTGATAACACCAGTGCTATAAATCTAACTAAAAATCTAATTCAGCATTCTAGATCAAAATATATTGAAATTAGACATCATTTCATAAGAGAACATGTCCAGAATAAAGATATAATTCTTGATTATGTTTGTACTGAAAAATAATTGGCTGACATCTTTATCAAGGCCTTAAGTGAAGATAGATTTTGTAAAATTAAGAAAGAATTAAGAATCTTTGATCCATCAGCTTAAGTATCTCTCTGATTCCAAATTCTTAATGCCAAAAATTCATTGAACCAATTTTTGAGAGCTCAATTTTCTTTTTGTTTTGAGCTCAAAAGCTCAAATTATCATTCACATAATCAATATTTGGGTAAACATCTTTCTCCAAAAGTTTTAAATTTTTTTTAAAATTATTTCATCATTTTTCTGTGCCATGAGTCGACCCCCAAGGTCGATCCTAGGGTAAACTTGTAATTTTGATAAAACCCTTCGGGCGCTCTCTTCTTATTGAGAATTTTTTCTTGAGCCGACTCAGCCCTTCGTCTTCTTCCTCCCACTGAACCAAAAGCTCTCCATCTCTTCTCCCTCAAACCAAAGATTTCTCTCAAATATCTCCTCCCACCGATTTTCACTCTTCAAATGCCCATTTAGGAACCAAGTTTCTCTCCTCTTCCTTCTTCATTTGGGGCGGTTCGAGCTTGCCCTAGACTCTACCCGTCTTCTCCAAATCGGCACATCACCTCTCTAAAATTTTTGCCTTTTTTCCTTCCAAAATCCTTTCCTCTCTCCCTCACATTTAGTCTCCAAAGCTCCATGCAAGTCCTTCTTATGCAAATGGCTCCCAAAATGAAGCTTCCACAGAGGAGAAAATCTGTTCGTGGGTTGGAAGAGAGTGTGCGCAGAAAGAGATTAGCAGCCAAGCCCTCTCCTGCTCCAATCCCTGCTCCAGGTCCTGCTTCAGCTTCCACTCAGTCCCCAATTAGCCCAAGCAAGGTACCTCTCTCTGACCGAAAAGTAAAATCCAAAAAAAATATTGATTTCAAGTTTTTTGAAAAAGAAGGGTTCACTATTGGATTGAAGATTAAATATCAAGGATGAAAATTTTACTGCTCTTTAAAGAAAAATACTTCTGTCGATCTAGTCAGGAAATTTTACTTAAATTTGAGCTATAGTAATGGAACAGTAAAATCTATAGTAAAAGGTATTGATGTTATTCTTGATCCAGTACATTTGGGATAGATACTGCATTTGCCTTGTGAAGGCTATACCAATATGGAGCTCCCTATTAAAGAAGAAAAATTAATGTTATCTTAGGGAGAACTTATATTGAAAGTCTAAATAAATTGGAAGCAAAAATTTTTCTGTTGAGATGAGACTATTACATCACTTGGTAACCAAACTGTTTGTCCCTAGGAGTGGTAGACACGATCTTCTATCTGGTAGAGACATTTGCATTATGTACCATGTGATTACCCAAACCCCCCTGAACCTTCCTGCATTGATGTTTGAGGCCATGAGAGAGACCTTGAATAGGTCCAAGGCTCACTTGCCTTTTGGTATGGCACTCACCTTAGTTTTTAGGAGGTTCAGAATCCATTTTGAGGGGGAGGCAGTTGCTAGACTATCCCATTCCGACACCATCAACCACCACACACTGCATCGCATGGGTTTCTCTAAGACTGATGATGGTTGGACAAAGGGTGTTGAGGAGAGAGCAGAGGATATAGCAGAGGAAGAAGGACCATCCTCACCTCTTCGTGATCATAGAGCAGCATCTCCAGATATTTAGTTTGTATCTGATCACGAGACTGGCCCTTCAGAGTCTGTGAGGAGGCATGCTTCAGTTCCACAGTCAGAGAGCAGGGCACATCCTTCAGAGTTTAGACTAGCAGATGATCAGATTGAGATGATGTCTCAGCGTGTTGCCTCCATTCTATCTCAGCAGTTTGCCACTTCAGTCTTTGCACAGAGATCGACATCCCAGGATGACTCAGATCAGACTCTGATCCCTCACATTTCTACTATTTTTCAGATGCTCACTGCTCAGTCGGTACATATTGAGCAGCTTGAGGGATGTATTTTGAGATTGACAGACAGAGTATTACACTTGCAGGGGCAAGTATTAGCTTTAGCCCATCCTCAGCCGCATGAGAACATCACAGAGGTCTCAGACCTATCTGCAGAGGTGGCTAGACTTGAGGAGTTTTAGAGAGTGGCTTTGACTTCTTGAGGAGAGAGATCAGGAGCTCTAGTGAGAATGCTTCTACTCAGTTCAGTGCCCTGATGCAGTCTATATTGAGAGCCTTGGATCTTTTAGACATCATCAGACTTTTTCTTATTGCACAGTCCGTAGCTTCTCAGGCTCCAAGATCTTCTCACCCCTCTACTCATGCTGGTACCTCTATCCGTGGCTGAGGCAGACGTGGTCGAGGTCGTGCTTGTAGACTTGATCCTACATCTCCTCACCCTATCTCTGATTCTTCAGATTCTGATCCCTCTAGCCATGACCTCTATTAAATCTAGATTAGTTTGTCTCCTATGTCTAGGATCTATCTTATGGGCCTTGTATTTGTTGGCTAATTAACTCTTGGATAGTTTCTATCCATGACTTTTATATTTTGAGTTGACTCATGTGTATTGGGACACCTTTTGTATTCAGTCACTTTTGAATATATATATATATATGTGTGTGCTTTGACTTTCAATGCATGTCTATGAATGTGATCAAATTGAATTATTTTAATTATGAGATATGAAAAATATCTCATATTAGTGCTGAGAAATACTATAAATTGTAATATCTTCTAGATGAGCAAGTTGATATATCCTTTATGTTTGCTATATTGAGGGGGAGTAGAAAAATAAGCAATCAAAGAAGGGGGCTAAAGTCATAAAATATGGTATCAAAAAAAGAGAGAGTAAAAAAAATATGTCCTTTTTATCATCTTTCTTTTCTTTTCTCTATCCTTAAAATCCCTTAAGATCTTAATTGATGCTATCAAAAAGGGGGAGTAAAAAAATTTTATCCTTTCAAGATCCCTTAAATGGAGGAGTAGAGAATCTTAATTGATGCTATCAAAAAGAGAGAGTAGAGAATTAATAAATCAAATTTGAGCAAAAAGCAATAAGAGAAATGAGCAATAAGCAAAATTGTTAAGCAAATGTGTCAAAGAATCAAAATCATCAGTTTTTTTATCTAATTTTCAAAGCAAATGAACTTATAAGTAAATTTTAAATTGATCTTCAAACTGCTTATAATGCATTTTATTCAAATACTTGGCTATGATATTGAAGTAACGCATCTTCATAAATTTAAAATTCATATTCCATGCTTTATATATGCTTTTACTCAAGTATTTTATCATCATCAAAAAGGGAGAGATTGTTGCTCCTTGAATTGATTTTGATGATTATAAAGTATTTGAGGAGGTTACTAATGATTTTGGCTTGAAAAAAAATTCATTGTATTTCAAGGGTAAAATCATAATTTTATCAAGTTCTGATTCGGAAGCCTCAAGAGCAAGAGCAGAAGATTTGTAATCTATTGGAGGTAATTTTAATATTTTTGGATGTATATTTTGAAAGAAAATCATGTTTATAAATTTGAGTCGATCCCATGAGTCGACTCATGGCAAAAGGGGCTGAACGACATGCTGAATTTTTGGCTGGCACACTCTATGAGTCGACCCCATAAGTCGACCCCTATGCATGAGTCGACCCTATGAGTTGACCTCTGCAGCAGTGCAGGCCAAACTTACAGAACAGTCATTTTCTATTTTGTGCCACAGAGGTCGACCCCATGAGTCGACCCCTGTGCATGAGTTGACCCTATGAGTCGACCTCTGCTGCAGTATAAGCCAAATTTACAGAAGTCATTTTCTGTTCTGTACCACAGAAGTTGACCCCATGAGTCGACCCTGTGAGTTGACCCCTGTGACGGAAAAACTTCGCAATGGCTAGTTTTTTGCTCATTCTGGCTGTATTTAATATCCATTTAATGTGCTCTAATGGCTCTATTTCAGTCCAGATTATTCTCCACCATCATTTAAAGTTATAAAAGGCACTTAAAAGAGGGAATCAACAACAAGAGAAATATTTTGGAAAGGTTCTTCAAGCATTCATTTCAACCCTAAGCAAGAGTCATCTTAAAAGTTTAAGAAACTTTTATTTCAAGTTCACCAACCCCTTAAGAGCTCACTCAAGTCTTCAACCACCTTGAGAAAAATTAGAAGAGCTTGCTTCTTATTGTGTAAAGTGTATTTAAAGCTTTATTTGCTCATTAAAGGAGCTACATCTATATTTCTGTACAATTAACTGTCATACTCCTTTTGAGTTGTTATTTTTATTTTGGAAGGGTTCTAAAATATGAAAAGGTTGATCCGAACCTTGAATCGGATTGTATTAGATTAGCTTGTACTTGAAAAATAAGTGTTCTAGCTTAGAATAGCTAGAGTCGGAGGTTCCGACGTTGTATTGGGTTGGCTTGTATCCGAGAAATAAGTGTTCTAGCTTGGAATAGCTAGAGTCGGAGGTTCTGACATTGTATTCGGGTTGAATACGGTTTAGTGGATTTGAATTCTCAAATAGGAGCTTGGGGAGTGGACGTAGGTGTAAGATTGGTACCGAACTACTATAAATCTTCTTGTTTGTATTGTGCTTACTTGCTCTCCTTTTAAATTTTCTATCTTCTTGCATTCTTGCATCCAGCTTCTACACCTTGCATGAATTTCACTCTCCACATTTATCCTGCTTATTGTTATAAAATTCTCATAGTTGTAAATTAACTTTAAATTGTTAGAAACCCAATTCACCCTCCCCTCTTGGGTTGCATAGCTGGGCAACAATTTGAATATTTCAAATGATTCAGACTTATATTTCATCAAGTAGACATATCCATACCTAGATAGGTCGTCTGTGAACATAATGAAATAGTGATACCCTTCTCTGGCACTAGTGCTCATGGATCTACATACATCAGCATGTACAAGACCTAGAACATCACTGGCTCGTTCACTTTTTTCAATAAAAAATGACTTGGTCATCTTTCTAAGTAAATAAGACTCACAGGTAGATAATGATTTATAATCATTGTTATCAAGAATTCTTTCTTGAGCTAACCTGTTCATCCTGTTCTTGTTAATATGACCTAGCCTACAATGCCAAAGATAGGCATCCATGACATCAACTATTTTAAGGTGTTTATTAGACATGTACATTATATTAGATCGTGATACTACATAAATATCATTGTTTAACTGTCCATGCATAATAGTAATACCATTCAAAATGATATCACAAAAGCTTTTCTTTATTGAATTTCATAATTTACTTTGGTCAAAAGGCCTATAGAAATGATATTCAATAAGACATTAGAAAAAAAAATGATAATGACGAAAAATAATAGAATAAGAATCGAATACAAGCTTGATAATTTTTAAAAGTAGAACTGAAACTGATCTTCCATCTCCAATATTCAGAAATCTCTCATCGTCTTCAAATCTCCTACTTACCTGAAGTCCCTGCAACAAGCTGCAAATGTAAATAGGACTTCTAGTAACCAATACTCAGATCATTGTATCAAAAATTAAGATGTTACAAGGTATTATCATATAATTACCTTGTCCAGCAACCGATTGCTTCTTCTTCTTCGATCTGTTTGGGTCAAGAAAAGCTATGTATTGAGGACAGTTCCTCTTCCAATGATCCTGCTTCTTACAATAAAAGCACTTTGCCTGACTTTGGTCGACTTTGTACTTGAGCTTCTGGGTCTAATTTCTAGCATTTTGCACTTTTTATTCTTGTTTTTCTTTTCTTTCTTAAAGGGATGACGCCCACCTGAATAAGATCCTTCCACTACATTCACCATCTCCTTGTAGAGCTGGTGATCCTTCTTAAAAGTCTGTAGCAACTCTAACAGATCGTTGTAGTTCACTACAGGCTTTATCATTTGGAAATGACTAAGAAATGGTATGTAGGATTTGGGTAGGAAGTTTAGGATTGTTCCTTTCCAAGTTGTTCATGCAAGGGAAAGTCGAGCTTGCTCAGATGCTCGATTTGTTTGATCACATACAATACATGATTGGTAACCGATGCTCCTTCCTTCATCCAAGCATTAAAAATGGCACAACTGATCTTGTGCCGCTCAACATCGTCAGGAGTATCAAAAGACTCTTTCAACACCTTGAGCATGTCTTCTAGCTGAGCTTCTTCAAATTTTTGATTGAACTCATCATTCATGGCAGCCCGCATTATGCAACGCACCATAGTCTGATCATTGAGCCACTTCAAGTAAGTGTCTCGAATCGTACCACGAGCATTAGGAGCAGGCTCCTCAGGTGCTGGATCTATAATGACGTACAAGATCTGCTCGTACTCCAGGATGATTTTTAATTTTCGATACCAGATATCGAAATTAGATTTCATCAACTTCTCATTGTCCAATAGTGATCGGAGCGACAAGTGTGAGGCCATGACTACACAAAGGAAAATAAAACCTAATCAGTATATAAATTAATTAAGCCTAAAGATATGGACTTTAGTCTAAAAATTTTCTCACTATTTTATACGAATGGTAGCCTCTACCTTTAATTTGAAGAATTATCTTAATTTCTTAGTGGATGCTAGAATTCAGACAGATTGCACACGAGCCCGACTTTGATCGGCTCACCCATGTGTATCTATAGGTAGGTTTCTTAACTACTTATTTCACCAAATAATTTTTAGTAATCGATTTAGCCTCAGGTAACTTTTCAGTTTACTTTGATCTTGTCTATAAGTCCTGGTTAGGTCCAATCATTAATATGATCATACTAAGAAATCTAACTACCAAATGATCAGACCCAATTTCGGCCAGCTAATCTGACCACTTGCTAAAGAGACTTGACTGAGTCATCATATTATGAATGATAATTTCAATAGTAGATGAGTACCAGGCCTTTGGACCTTCAATGATCATCATACTAATGGATCCATTATCATCCAACTTAATAGGAGGCTATAATTTATTTATCATCATAACTATCTCATTTTAGGGATCTAATAATTTAAAAAATTTAATTTATGAATTAAAAAAAGAGAAGAGATCAACCAGTAAGCCACAATCCTCTCATTGACTTCACCAAATCATTAAATTGGATTAGGGTCATGCTGGTTGAAATGGCACATAAATTAGTCACACTGATCAATCTTAATGGCATGGATCAAATAGAATCACTTAGTGATCTAATCAAAATATAATCCATCAAATTGGCTAGATAAGTGAGATCGATGGAAGGGTGTGCTAAGCTTGTCTTAGACACCATCAAAATGATCAGATAAACTACTCTCAATTAAAAACCATCGATCGAAATGCCAAACTTATCTTAGACACCAATTGATTAATTAGTTTTGATTTGACCAGCTTAATGACTTAGGTTTAACCACAGCCTCAATTAAGATTCATTTAGTCTAACCAAAGATATGAACTTGACCATCTACAACTATTATATTGTTTCTAGAAAAATTTTGATTTAATCTAATTCAACATTTGACTAGATTTAATCAATTTCTCTACATGATCCATTAACTCTTTGATTCTAATCTTAGGTCTAACCTAATTAAGAGGACCTAATTTTAGCTAACTCATACCCTCATATTTTATACAATATCATTAGATCTTAAATCATAATTCTAGATCTAATTGATTCTACACTTAATTCTTAATTAAGTTAAGCATCAACATGGGTTAAGGTAAAGTTTTTGAAACTATTTTTTATGTAAATAATTTATATTAAATCATAAAATCTTTTTACATCACATTTAAATCTTTTATGATCATAAATTTTATTAAAATAATTTTAATCATTTAGATTAGATATTGTTACTTTTCTTACAACTTGTATCACATACAACAAATTCTAGGATTTCAAGATCTAAGATTTTGCAGAAAAATAATTTTTTTTTTATATTTTTCTTCATAGGACCTCATAGTGGCACCCCTACATGCCATAAAAGTATCCCATTGAATAGGAGGAGAGGGTCTTGTAATCCTACTTGCTCCTATGACCGGATGGCCTAGTGATTATCCAATCTGAGTACTTTGCTACTCAGAGCATTTAATCTAATATGTATAGGATTGATCAAAAATCAGATCTGAAAATAAAATTTACTTAGATCTAATCTAAACAACATAAAATCAGATCTAAACACATAAGAAATTATATCATAACGAATCTGGCTCTGACATCAATTGAAGAAAATACTAGTAGTTCTATGCATGCAATTTTAAAATTTTTGCAGCAGATTTTGTTAGATTAAATGATTTAACCTATATTACATATACAAGATCTAATCTAAAATACGATGCTAAGACCTATGATATGATTTAATATTAGTTTAAGATCTAAAAATAAAAATCAGCATTGATCATATCAATGCTGTTGACTAGATCTAACCCTTAGATCTATCCAAATCCGATTTAACAAGTTCAAAACTCATTACCGAAGCATGGGTTGCTGATCTCCATAAGCGTATCATGTGGAAAAGAGTTCTTTCAGATTGCTCGCGGTCGCACAAAGGTGTCCAAACTCTACAGATCATCCACATAAAGAATGGATGCTGATCAAGCTTCTTGGGAGTGCTAGCTTGCAAGGATCTTTGAAGATTGATCTTTTTCTTCTTCCTTGGATCTCTTAGACACTCTAAAGAGGGAGAAGGGTTAATGGAGGAAGAGAGGAGAGGAGAAAGCAATGTAGAAAAAAATAATTTTCAACTTGATCTCATATGGGGTGTCCAACTATTGGACCTCCTTTAAATAGATAGGCATTAGGGTTTTGAGTCAGGGGGGTGCCAAAAACTCCATGCCATATCCATATGGGGCGTCCCATATTTTGTCAATTTTTGTAATGATGTGAGAAAGAAATTAGATCTCTCTCATGCCTTTCAAAAATTTCTATGCATATGGGGAAATTAGTTTTGACGCCACCCATCTGTTTATACAAAATCGATCTCTTTCCATCTTATCTCCTTATCTTTAATTCGGATCATATTTAAATCAGAACGAAGATAAGGACCATGACTCATCATAGTTGCTGCCCACCCACTCTGCATCCTCTCTTCTCATGCCCAAAAATCTCATGCAAAACCTCTTTTTGCATGTAGAAAATGGCATGGGTCCAGAGCATGCGCAAGGAAGAGAGAGTCCCCACTGGCTGGGACTCTTCATTTTTAATTTGATTCTAAATCAAATTAAATCTGATTTGAACCTAATGAGAGGAAGAAACCTAATCTAATTAAAAACCTAATCATCTCACTAAATTTTTAATCTAATTAGAAATTAGCTGAATCCAAATCCTGATCAAATCAGGAACAAGTTTCTCTTGCAATTAGGCTTGATCACATCAAACCCAATTTATGTCAAACTAAATCCAATTCAATTAGACTTGATTCGAATCTCTTTGCTTAATTAAATTGAGTCAATTAGCAATTCAATTACTAATAAATTTTTTATTAATAGTAGAGTCTTAGTCCAGTGAGACTCTCCTCCAGAGTCCCAGTCCAGTGAGATTCTTCACCAGAGTTCCGATCCAATGGGACTCTTCAACTATCCAATCAGATCGAATCTTCTAATATGTGTGATCTCATAAGTTCGAACCCAAGTCGGTAGCATAGGAATAATTTTTTATATTAATCGATGTAACCATCTAGCAACGAAATCCAACATCCAGATAGATTGAAAGATTACAAAGCAACATTCTAGAACCTACTAGCGTATGGTTACCGTATAATTTATTCTTTTGATCCAAATGCTCAAGGTGACCTAGGATTTAACTGTCAACCCTAATATAGGCACCCACATTATATTTCAACCTTTCAAATCCATCACATGAATTACTCTGACCAAGGTTTTACTAAATTGAAATACACAGATGCATTAACTCCTACTTATTCGAAGGGGTCAATCCCATATTATCTCACACACCAACTTTATAAATATTTGACTGCATCTAGAAATCTTTCATCATTGAATTAAAAATTTAGATGGTCCGACATCAAAGTACAGTGAGTTGCTTACAAGTCACTGTGATAATCTCAAATCGGAGGGATACTTATACGCATACTCTTCGCGAGCTACTTTTGATAGCAGAGTGCTCAGCAATTGATCACGTTCGGTGTGAATATACTCCTATATTTTACCTGCATGTTATACCAGTATCTCTATACTCTTTGGTTAAGAGGATAATTAATCCATATGACACATAACGACCTATACTTAATATTGCTATCGTCCTATTAACAGCATATCATTTGATCGTGAACGCATTTTAAGGACTAAACGATAAGTCCTCTTTTATCGATTAAATATAGTCCTAAAGACATTATCACAACACAGGAGTTCAAATAAGATGGATAAAATGTGATGAAAAAGCTAAATAACTTTTATTAATAAAAATTTATATATAATTTATAAATATGAGTATAATCGTCAACAGGATGACGATTGACTTTGGAAAATAATTTCCAACAAAATGTGCTTGGGGTCAAAGGTGATCCTAAGTTGATAGTGGCTTGAGTCTAATCCTCTAGGTGAATCACTTTATTTATTTAAAATCTAAAAAATTAAAAAATATATTAAGTTAAAAAGATTAGATTACCTCACAAGAAGTGTTAAGTTTAACGTCTTCAGATGGACATCATACTACTCAAGGTGGTGCATAGAGGATCATGGCCTCCTTAACAATTTCAAATAACTCCAAAAATAATTTTAATCATTGTCCATTTATTTTAAAATCTAACCCATTACTGAGATTTTCAATTTCTACGGCCCTATGTGAGAAGACTTCTTTCACCAAATAAGGCCCAGTCCATTTAGATCGTAGTTTTTTTGAAAATCGATGTAGCCTAGAATTATATAAAAGAACTTTTTATCCAGGTGTAAAAGATCTATTAATTGCTTGGTCATGGAAAGCATTGGTTCTTTTTTTGTAGATTTTAGCATTTTCATAGGCATCATTCCTAATTTTCTCAAGTTTATTCATCTGTAATTTCCTTTGTTCTCCAGCTGCATCAAAGTCCATGTTCAATTGCTTGATTGCCCACATCACCCAATGTTCGAGTTTTGTAGGCAAGTGACATGTCTTACCAAACACAATCCTAAATGGTCACATACCTAAATTGGTCTTGTAAGCTGTGCGGTATGCCCAAAGTGCATCCACTAGCTTCAGTGACTAGTCCTTTCTACTTGTGCCCATCATTTTTTCTAGGATTTATTTAATTTGTTGATTTGATACCTCAACTTGCCCACTGGTCTGAGGGTGATATGGTGTGGCAAATTTGTAGATAATATTGTACTTCTTCATCAATGATGCAAAGGTTCGATTGCAGAAGTGTGTTTTGCGATCACTGATGATGGCCCTTGGAATACTAAAATGGGAGAGGATATGCTCTTTCAAAAATTTGACAACAACCTTACTATCATTGGATCGATATGGCATTGCTTCTACCCATTTGGACACATAATCCATAGCTACAAGAATATACTCATTTCCAAAAGATTTTGGGAATGGTCCTGTGAAATCTATTCCCCACACATCAAATATATACACAATCATCATAATAAAATATACACACATTCAAATTTAATTTGAGTTCTCCTCCTTTCCAATTTAACTTTTCTTTATTTGAAACAATGTAGATTTTGAAACTTTCCTCCCCCTTAACAAATACCAAATTTCTTAGTTTCATTCCTTGCTTATTCTTGATACAACTAAATTAATTCTTATCCTTATTAAATTTTGTATCTCATATCCAATTTTATATCATATTATGAAAAAATATCACATTATGACAAAATTTTGATGTAATTTGATGTGTCAAATTCATTTTCTCCATTTATCAAATTTTCTCTCCCTTTCTTTTGCAAACAAAGCCATTTAAAATTTAATAAGGATCAATTGAGTTGGAAAATATTTCTTCAAGAAATTCAACTTATCAAACACAAATATATTATTATTTCAAATTATTCTTACAATCTAATCATGAGAGTTCATAAATTAATTTTATTTAATATATCTTCAATCATAATCAATTAAAGTACTTAATTATAATTGTCAAAAAAATAACATCATCAAAATCATCAAGATAAAACATAGAATTATTTGACATGTAATTGGCTAACACTTAAATCATGCATCGATATTTTAGTATACTTTCTAATTGAATGGTGGGAGTAATTATCAATTTATCGAGACCAACTTGTCTCCAAGAGTTTTATCTCCTCCATCTTCCATTTTATATCTTAAGCATTCACAATTAAGGTACCATTCTCTTTTGGATTTGAGGGATGTCAAGCACACCTGCACTCATAAAGATCAAGTATATTTTGGTACCCAAGCTAACATGGGTCCTTTGAGGTTAGTATTAATGGTTCTTTTTGGAACCCAAATTTGCTTGATCCTTTTATTCTTATATGTATTAGCCCAATAATTAAATGATTTATGTCCAGCTTTGTTGCATTTAAAGCATATAATAAGTTTCTTATCAAAAAGATGTGCATCAATTGAAATATTTGAAGACTTTAGTTTTGCAAAGAAGTCATAGTTAGCTTTGGTTGTCATGCATTGTTTATACATTGACATATGCAAATTTTGTGAACTAATGGAGAATTTATTTACAATTAATTTTAGTTCATTTATTTTATTTTTCAAAGTTTCATTCTTTTCTAACAAATGTTTTTGTTTAACAAGTAGTTCATTCTTCTCATCTACAATGGGTTTTAATCTATCTATTTCTTTTTGTAGACTTTCATTTTGTTTACTTAGGTCATTTTATTTAGTTTGCAATTCTTTCTTATCTTCTTCTAATCTATCTTTATCTTTACTCAAATTTTGCAATTCTTTCTTAAACTCTTTGTTCCTCGTAGATATCTTTTTAAAATTATTAAATAATTCATAGAATGTATTATGTAATTCATCAAAAGTAAAATCATTGGCTTGAATTGAGGTTACCTCTTCATTGTGAGCCATCAAATATAAGTTTGCCTCTTCTTCACACGAGGATGACTCTTCTTCTGAATTGGAGCTCTCATGACTACTACAATTAGTCAAAATAACTTTTCTTCTTAATTTCTTTGAACTCTTTTTTAATAGAGAGTAGCCTTTCTATATTTTTCAAGTTGACTCTTTTCTTCTTTTCCTCTTCTTGATTCAAAATTTTCTTCTTTTTTATGAATCTCATGAACCTTTTTGTAATCACTGCCATTTCTTCGTCATCTTCCAAATTTTTGGTAGAATCACTTAAAGTTTCTTCAATGACTTATGACTTGAGTGCAAGGGTTCTCTTCTTCATCTTTTCTTCCTCTATACTTTGGTTTATATTGAGCTCATGTATTATGAGTGATCCAATTAATTCTTCTAAAGCAAGCTTGCTAAGGTCCTTGGCTTCCTAAATTGTCGTTACTTTTGCTTCCCAAGTCTTTGGTAAGGATCTAAGAATTTTACACACAAGATCACTATTAGAATAGTCTTTTTCAAGACTCTTTAACTCATTGATAATTTCAATAAATCTTATAAATATATCACTTATTGTCTTCTGAGGTTTCATTTTAAACAACTCATATTTATGAACCAACATGTTTATTTTAGATTCTTTGACTTGATTTGTACCCTTATGGATCACTTCAAGTCTATCCTAAATCTCTTTTGCAGATAAATATGTAGATATTCTATTGAATTCATTATAATCTAATGCACAATATAAGATATTTATAGCTTTAGTATTTAATTGAACTAGCTTCTTATCTCGCTCATTCCAATCTTTTTCATGTTTAGACACACATATATTATTGACAATCATTGTGGGTATATGAAGACCATTGAGTATGACACTCCACATGCTATAGTCTTATGCTTGAATAAAAATTCTTATCCTAGTTTTTCAATAAGTATAATTAGTGTCATTGAAAAAAAGAGATCTAATAGTTGAGTGTCCTTCACTCAACAAAAAAGCAAAAGGGTCAGCCATGAGATCTTTAACTCTAAAATTTTAAAAAAATTAAAGCACCTGCTCTGATATCAATTATTATCCAAGTATGGTTACCCAAGAGGAGGGTGAATTAGATATTTTAAAAATTTTAATCAAATTAAAAACTCTAACAAGTATGAGCTTGTAATTTAAGTGATTGTGTGGTGAGAATAATATATAGCAGCAGAATAAAAACTTAGCTAAGTAAATATTGAAAGCATGTAAATTAAACATAATAGAGCATAATATAAATATATAAATTTATAGTAGTTCGGAGTAACCCACTTCTACGTCCACTCCCTAAGCTCTCCTTGAAAATTTCACTATAATCTCTTGACTACAGTGTATTTATTTTCTCAGGCTCATAAACAAATCTAGTTGATTTTTTCGGACTCACCAACTACAACCCTACACCGACAGTTTTTTCGGACTCACTATAAATTCAGTTGATTTTTCAGACTCACCCACTAAAATCTTACAATTATTATTTTTCTAGGCTAACAATCAACCCTCTATAATGTCCAACTCAAGGCTTAGATCAACTTAAGTTTCTCATCCCAAAAAACTTGAAAGAAAATAAAATATAATTCGACACATAGAGAAAACAAAAATTGAAACTCTATTAAGTGTGATGAAGAGGCTGAAGGATTGCTCTTTGATGCTTGGCTTTCTCTTCTCTTGATGCTTGAAAGGATGCTTGAAATGTTGGAGAAGATCACTCTTGAATAGCTCTCTAAACAGTGTGCTATTTCTTCTCTTTTCTTTTTCTCTTGGATATTCAATGTAGCTCTCACAAATTTGAGGATATTTCTTTATAAATTTATTTTTTTTAATCTTTTAATTGATTCTCCATCTTTAAATACACTTGAGAATGGCTAGAGAAGAAGTTCTAGTTGTTGGAAGGAAGAAAATAGTTATTAGAGGACATTTGAGGCAAAAAGCTGAAGTTTTCAAAAACTAATCATTATAGTCCACTTAGTCGACTAACTTTTCTCTTAGTCGACTAAGTTTCTTACTGGGTCAATTCAAAATCTTTTTAGTGGACTAAGTATCAGATAACTGAAAAATTAGTTTTCTGTAACTTTCTATCTTCTGAGATTGGGTCGACTAACTTTCTGACTGAGTCGATGAAGATTCTATCTTGATCGACTAACTTGAATTCTAGATTGACTAAGTCTCCTGACTTCTAAACTCAATCATTCTATCTTTTTCTTTTATTGAGACTGGGTCGACTCAATTTTCACTGGATCGACTCAGTTGGCGTGCCAAGTGTGTCATGAAGTCTTTGACAGTCTTTCTTCTTCAATTTGATTTCTAGACTAGACTTACCTTCTTAACTTGATTTTAATCTTTATTAATATTTTTTTCAAGGTGTGTCAAGTCTAGATATTCTTCACTTAGTCTAGAGTGGTGATTTTTTTATCTAATTGATGAGAAACACTTGGAACTTGTGAGCACTTGGAATTTAAAGCTACATATCCTCAAAAATAATATTAGTAACTTAATAAATTATACTCAAAACTCTTTATCATCATCAAAATCAATCTTTGGGTCAACACAATATCTGATGGGCTTTGCCTTTTGGCCATAATATTGCCTTGGGGTTAGTCTATTAACTGTTAGATGTGTGTCCTAGATGCCAGATCGGCTGACACATTCCTGTACAGATCTAAGGGCAAATTTATAATTTTGACTATAAATGAATAAAAGAGTTATTCTTCTATCACATTGTGTACACTATGTCTGTGATACATCCTTTGAGTTAGTGGAAATGTAAATTCATATTTTCAAGAGTTAAAAATTTAAGGCATGAATTTACATAACTAACTCATAAACTGCTCCTGACCATAGGATAATCACGAGGATGGTGATCGATCCGGAAGGTTGGTGTACGATCGCTTTCTTAGGGTAGATGAGTCTTGAGTCTATGGTGTGGAGACATCGGAGTGAGAGTACAGGTATTCATTGAGAACGAGAGTACTGAGCGTGACCACCTCGAGCAGTCATAAGGAAGTCTACCTTCTCGTCGATGACTAACTCGATGCTGCAGTTGTGTGTCTAGTTCTTTGACTTGAGGTGCATCGATGGTTCACTTTGAGTGTGTTATAGTTTGACTATACTATAACTCGATCTCCTAGCTATTCAAAATCCTGAGGTGTATGTTGGCTGTAGCATATCCATTGTAGGAACCAGATCGCACCAAGATGGGATCTATCAACCTCGGTAGATGAGAGGAGTAGTCCTATGATGATCGAAAGATCGAGTCCTTAAGCCCATGGCCATGGCAGAGTGAAATAATAAAAAAGAGTTTTCCATTGGGTTTCACATCAGACTCGGATCGATCGATTGATTCATATGACTGATGTTGGATTTGACGAGTTCACCTTAACACCTTAACCCTAATTCAGTCGGGACTCATGATAGAGGAACTCAATCACACAGGTAGCTGCACCAAGAGGTTCATCTTCAGTTCTGATGGGTTGTCACTATATACTGCTAGGTGTCACTGATGGATTTTGAGAGCAATTAGAATGATTTTGATAATTTATCATTCTAATTGTCTGAATCAGAAGAGTTCTAGTCCATCGAAAGGAGTTTCGATGATGTCGATGATAAGATCATGATATGTCTCATTACCATACAGAATTGAACCTAACTGGGTCACACAAACAAGAATTAGGATCTGGATGTCATCAATTGGGCTACCCCAATTGATTTGGATAAGATTCAATTAGGTTCAAGAAAATCATGCTAGCACTCGATTGAGCCTAACTTTCTCCTCGTGTAATTTTTTCTGTCTCTACTGAGCCAAATGTGATCTGGCTCATCTAGAGAACCTTGGAAAGGTTTTTCTCAATCTAATTGAAGCTTGTCCAGCTCAGAAAAGGCTTGTCTTAATTCATGAGATGAATTTAAGACAACACCTACTAATTTCTAGCACTACCAATTTCATTTTAGGACATCTGTCAAAAGTTGACATATGGGTCTTAAACTGAAGAGAATTCGTTGGAGGATTTTTGTGGAGTGTCCACATATCCAAACCACTTCAAATTGGGTGCCATAATCAGATTATAGCATGAGCTCAATTGGATTTAAGTGGGTGCCCCAAATGGATAAGAACCAAAGAGTCCTGATAAACTTGGACTCTTTGGCGCTACCTTATTTGTGCTTATCCAATGTTGGCGCCAACATAGGAGAGAGCATGGAGAATCTTATCTGATGTGATTAGATGACATCACTCCATCAATCAAAATTTTTTCAAAATTTATTGGAATTTTTTGATTGGTCGAATGATGTGGCACTGCGCAGCATACAGGATCTATATAAACCCTGCTGCACCTAGGTTTCAAGATAGAACTTGTTTTATAAAAAAAATCCAATAGCTGCCACCCCCTCCCCTCTTCTCTATATCCTCCCTGCTCTCCTTTCTCCCCTCTTCATGTCCAAGAAGTTGGACATTCATCTGGTAAAGGTACAAGGCGTGGTGATGCTTGGAATAGAAGGCTGCAGGACATCTTCGACAGGCTGCTGCTCCAACTTCAGAAGGAGTTCTGAAGTACTTTCAAATCAGATATTAATCTGATTTTTAGAGTGTAGAATCATGAGGAGAAGACATTCAGATTCTACCTGAGTGGATATTGGTAGAGGCCAGGCACTTGAGTGGCTACATCAGAACCTCAGGCAGTGCTGTGATCATCTACAAGGTAATTAGATTACCCTTGAGGTATGTCTATATTTCTCATACTTTTAGATTTAATTTTAGGTTTTAAATATTAGATAATAAAATTATATCTAATAAATATTAGATCTAAAATAGAATAGGATAAAAATTTTTAATTTATTCCATCCCAGATTTGATGAAATCTGGAAGATCCTACACAGGAAAAAGATAGTTTTTCCTTCAAGTGGTATCAGAGCCAGGTTGTTAGCTCTATTTCAGATCTATTTTAGATCTAATTTTAATTATAATTTATCTAATATTAAATAATTTTAGATATCACATCAGATGTGATAAGATCTGAAATCAAAATATTTAAAATTAAATCTAAGAAGATCTAACATGCATGAGATGCATAACTAGACTTGGATTAATTGAATCCATGAATAGTCTTAAGTTTTATATTTTAATGAGATTAAAATATGAATTAAATATAATTTATTTTTTATTTTTTTTGATGTTATAATTATTATAATCAGATCAAAAAATAAAAAATAAAATTTTAATTATTTCATAAAATTGATCTGTTGCATGCCTAGACTAGTTGTAGAATTATTCTAGTAACTTATCTAGAATAGTTTTTATTTTGAATAGTTCAATTTAAATTCTATTTTTTAGATATTACATTGATGTATCAGATCTAAAAGTATGTTAATTAGATTAATTTTTGATACATAAGATGTATGCAAAGCATGTATTAGTTAGATCTTAAATTGTATATGTGATATGTTAATTTAGATCTAACTAGTTTTGTAGTTAAATTTATATTTCTGATTAAGGTGTTTCTCCTGACTGTCCGGTCATAAAAATAAAGAAGGATTTTAAGACCCTCTCTTTTCATTCAATGGGATGTTCATATGATGTGTAGGGGTGCCGCGCATTCATTCTTAATCAGAAATCAAAACTTACTTTTCTGCAAAACCCTAGATCCTGAAACCCTAGGATTTATTTTACATGTTTTGTTTATGAACCCAAACTTAATTAATGTATTGAGCTTATGAAATTAAGTTAGGTCTAAAATTAAAAATTTCAGATCTAAGATATTTTCATAATATTGGGTTCGGACTTGGGTAGCTCAATTAGGTCTAGTGGTTGATCAAATCGAATCAACAGTTGGTTAGGTGGGATCATGAAAGCTAATAATTGACCAGCCTAATAGGATTAAGTCTGGGTCAAGGTCGAATCACATTTAGATGTGACTTAATCAAGTTAAGATCTAATTTGGCTCAGTGGTTAGAGCCTGGATTGTAGGCTAACCCAATTAGTTCTGGTTCGACAATTTGGTGTCTAAGGTAAGTTGGGCAGATGTGATCGATTGGTTTTTAATTGGGAGCTACTCGACTCGAATGCATTCTTGTCGAGTTAATGGCATATCCCTCCCACCGGTCTCACTTACCTGACCATATGTGTCGACCTAGTTCTGATTTGAGGTGGCTAACAATTTGAGCTGACCCATGCCACTAGGTTAGTCATAATTGTTATGACTATGTCAAGTCAAGTTTAAAGAGATCTAAATCAAATCTCTCTAAAAAAATATTAAGTCTAGGTCTTCCACCATTGTGGATGTGCGGGCACTTCCCATGGTTGATTGTTCTCGACTGGTTACAGTGGCTCAGTTGCACCGGGAAGACGCAACCATGTCCATTAGGCATTGGATGCTACAGATTAGAGGATGGATTGGGCTCACTATTTTGGATACGGTGAGGGACCCAATCAGAAATCTAGTTCATGCAAATGGTGGGTTTGGCTTAACTAAGGATTGGAGCAATATCCCGGATACGGTGAGCTTCATGAATTAGAGATCAAATTTTGGGTGCACCATGATTAGAGAATCATTGGACAAGAGTTGCCCACTCATCGGTTGACCCATCACCAATAACTGTTAGGTGAGGTGATGAGCCAGTCGGTGAGACTGCAGTACCCACTAGAAATCACTAATCACGGAGATTTTCACATCTCTACCAAGGGAGTGTAGGGATCTGAGAAAATAGTGAGAGCCTAATTTGTTTAAAAATAAAAACCCTAAATAAATTGGTTGAGTCTGATTACAAAATCTAACTAGAAACTTTTGACTCTCTACAGGAAACATGTCTATCTCAAATCTCCTGACCAAAATTCTAGACACTCATAGACTGACTGGACCAAATTTTAAAGACTGGTTGAGGAACTACAGAATTATTCTGGGTTCTGAAAAATTGACTCATGTCTTAGACCAGGACCCACCTGCCATGCCAACACGTCCGACTGCTGAACAGAGAGCGTCTCTGAAAAAGTGGACGGATGATGATAAACAAAGCCAGATACTACATGTTGGGTGCAATGACTGATGATTTACAGTGCCAACATGAAAATATTTTGACTATTCGCCAAATGTTGGCTCACCTACAAGAGTTGTTTGGTGAACAGAGTCGCGCGGCCAAGTATCAAGTCTGTCAAAGACTTTTTAAGGTCAAGATACGTGATGGGCAGTCAGTCCAAGATCTTTGTTTGATAATGATCAAGGATCTTGAGGAGCTTGAGAAGCTCGGTATCATCTTAGACAAGGATTTTTAGATTGATGTGATCCTTCAGTTCTTGTCCGATGCATATGGTCAGTTCATCATGAACTTCCATATGCATAAGATGCAATGTACCTTGGCCGAGTTAATGAATATGCTGGTTACGGCTGAACTTTCAATGAAAGGTTCAAAAGGCTTAGTTCTTACTGTGGAGCAGACTTCTTTTAAGAGAAAGTCTTTTGGAAAGAAAAAGAAGTCCGTAAAGAAGCAGAAACTGGATGGCAAGAACAAGAAGACAGGACCGAAGAAGAAAGCTCCTGAAAAGGAAAAGTGTTTCCACTGTCAGTCAGAAGGCCATTGGAAGCGAAACTGTCCTCAGTACCAGGCCACCCTGAAGAACAAGAAGGATGGTCCTTCTGGAGGTATGCTCATTATCGAATCTAATCTTACAGTTTCTTCTGCATCCAGTTGGGTGCTTGACTCTGATTCTAGTGCTCATTTGTGCACTTCTATGCAGGGTCTTGAGGAGAGTAGGAGGCTGAGGGATGGGGAGATGATCCTATGTGTCGGAAATGGAGCAAGAGTTGCTGCTGTGGCCGTAGGAACCTACTCTCTACGATTATCGTTAGGATTAGATTTAGTTTTAAGAGACTGTTATTATGTGCCTGCAGCAAGCAGGAATTTGATTTTTGTTTCATGTTTAGCACAAGAAGGCTATGTGATTAGCTTTCATAAGGACCATTGTAACATATTTTATGAAAATAATAAAGTTGCAAATGATTTTATTATTAATGGTCTCTATCAGTTATATGTTGATGTATCTATTTTTAATATTAAGCAAAATGTGAATGCCATAGGAATTAAAAGGCCTAGAGATAGTCTAAATGATAAGTATCTATGGCACCTAAGGCTAGGTCATATAGCGGAAGACAGGGTTAACAAATTGGAGAAATTCAGGCTACTGAGTCTGTTGACTTCCAAGTCATATCCAGTTTGTGAATCATACTTTCAAGGCAAAATGACCAAGCTCCCTTTTGTGGGACATGGAGAAAGGGCCACAGACCTACTTGCCCTAGTGCATACGGATGTGTGCGGCCCATTTGATGTGCCGGCTAGAGGCAACTTTGTCTACTTCATTACCTTTACCGATGATATGTCTAGGTACAGATATGTATTTCTAATGAAACACAAGTCTGAAGCCTTTGAAAGGTTCAAAGAATTCAGACATGAGGTAGAAAAATAAACAAGAAAGCCCATTAAGGTTCTTCAATCAGATCGAGGAGGTGAATATCTTAGTCAGAAATTTCTAGACTATCTTAAGGATAATGGTATAGTCTCTCAATGGACTCCATCTGGAACGCCTCAACTCAACGGGGTTTCAGAACGGAGAAATCGGACCCTATTAGATATGGTTCGTTCCATGATGAGCTTCACAGATCTTCCAGAATTTTTTTGGAGATATTATCTCATGACAGCAATTTATGTATTAAATAGGATTTTCTCTAAAATTGTTCCTACCACACCGTATGAGATATGGCATGGTAAGAAGCCAAGTCTGAATCATCTCAGAATTTGGGGTTGTCCAGCGCATGTCAAGAGACAGCAGATGGACAAGTTAGAGTACAGATCTTTTAGAGCTCAGTTTATAGGATATCTTAAAGAGTCATTAGGATATTATTTTTATATTTCGGAAGACCACAATGTGATTGTGAGTCGAAATGCTATTTTTTTTGAAAAATAGTTTATTCAAGATAGTGGCATCGGAAGAATAATTAAGCTCAAGGAGAATGTCTCTCAAGAGCCACGAGCTAAAGAACCTAAGGACCTAATCATTCAAAACCAGTCCTAACATAACCTCTTCCACCTCGTAGATCGACTAGGGTTTCCCGTCTTCCTGAAAGGTACTTAGGTACCATACAAGAGGATGTAGAAGAAATGTTCCTTATGGGAAATGGGGTTCATGGTGATGATCTCAAGATCTATGATGAGGCGATATCAGATATCGACTCCGAGAAATGGTTAGAGGCAATGAGATCAGAAATTGACTCGATGCACTCAAACCAAGTCTGGACCTTGGTAGATCCATCTGAAGGTATTGTACCTATTGGGTGTAAATGGATCTTCAAGAGAAAGATAGGTGCAGATGGGAATGTGGAGACATTCAAGGCTAGGCTCGTAGCGAAAGATTATAGTCAGTGCAAATGCATTGACTATCAGGATACCTTTTCGCCCATAGCCATGCTAAAATCCATCCGCACATTGCTTGCTGTTGCAGCCTATTTCGATTATGAAATATGACAGATGGACGTGAAAACGGCATTCTTAAATGGATATCTTGAGGAAGATATCTATATAGAACAGTCGCTTGGTTTCACATCCAGTGATGATGATCACAAGGTCTGCAAACTGCAAAAATCCATTTATGGACTTAAGTAAGCATCTCGGAGTTGGAATACTCGTTTCAATGATGTGATCAAAACATTTGGTTTTATCAAGAACGAGGAGGAATCATGTGTGTTCAAAAGGGTCAGTGGGAGCACAGTTGTCTTCCTAGTATTGTACGTGGATGACATCCTCCTAATTGGGAATGATATTCCCATGTTGACCTCAGTCAAAGTATGGTTGTCTAAGGAGTGAGTTCTCTATGAAAGATCTAGGAGAGGCATCCTTTATACTGGGTATTAAGGTCTATAGAGATAGACCAAATAAGATGCTGGGACTTTCACAGAAGATGTACATAGAGGAGTTGCTAAAAAAGTTTAGCATGGATAACTCCAAAAGAGGTTTATTGCCTTTTAGACATGACATTCATCTCTCCAAGAAGATGTGCCCTAGCACACCTGAGAAGATTGAACGCATGAGCAAGATCCCTTATGCTTCGGCAATAGGGAGCCTCATGGGTTTTCGCTCGAGAGAACTATTGTTTCTCTTCCTGGTGATCTCAAGCTTGAATCCATTTTTGGCAACCGCGAGGCCTTTGGAAGGAGAGTGGGTGCCAGAAAACACCGGCCTCATTCTGGAGGTGCTAAGAGGGCCGGTGACACCTTCGGTTTCTTCGGGCTGCACTCACAACCCAGGGAACATTAATGGTGGTCCTTGTCCTCCTCGTTGACATGCCTGTCAATGGGCTCATTCTGCTTGCTTTAGAACTCACTTGCCGTCTTTCAATCTTTATATTAACCAAATGGTTGCTGCAAGAATAGTTTTCTTCTAAAATAAATTGATGGTTTCCATGCTAATGATGGAAGACTGACAACAAGGGCTGGTGCTGCTCCAACACTTTTTTTTTTTTTTCATTTCCTTTCTGCCAAGTACGTTAACGTTCCCAACATACACTGTTATGCAACACAAAATTAAAAGTGTGGAAAATGTTTCTTGAGAAATAAAAGGTGCGTAAAATGTGATCTGTAATCTCTCTCTCCCGATCTGTCTCTGTGTGCGTGGTGTATGTGCATTTGTGATACTCGCACAAATGTAGGTCTTGCAAGAAATCTGCTAGTAAGAGTCCTACGTTATGTGACCACATTTTGGCTAGATTTGGCAAGAAAGGAAAATCTGCAACGTACCCATTCCCATAACTTCAGTTGTAGAGAATCTGATGTGGTATACAAAGTTCCAACTTAGGCTGCACAGGATTTGATGTAAGGTAACAAAAAAAAAAAAAGCTTCATTGTACTTTTTCTTAAAGGCCCATTTTTTTATGGATAAAAAATTTATTTAGAATTTATATTTTTTTAAATAAATATTTTTCATGAAACATTTACACTGAAAAATAATTTATCGATATTCTTTTATGTATAAGGAAGTTGCTTCAAAATCCGTTATCCATATTTTTTGTATTACTACTTTCTTGGATAGGTTGCTAAAATTTATTCATATTTTCTATAATATATTATAATAATATAATACTATAATGATATAATATTAGGGAAAACCAGTCACGAGAAAGAGGTAGAGACATGTATCAAGGAAGCTAATTAAAGAGGGATGATATGGACACAATGTGTGTGTATACACATATGTATATCTTTAAGAAAAGAGAGCACCATGTATACTCAATCTGATCCAGAAGAGTCCCTAGATATGATATAAACTAATTTGACTATCATAAGGAGGTCAAGACAAGATCCAGAAGCAAAATCTGGCACATCGAAAAGCAGAGTCATAAATTAAAATTTCAAAGGCTATAATCGGATAATACGATATCTGATTAAGATAATTTTTTTTTTAAAGGATAACTTTTCAAGATCTATGACTCGATGCTCTGTCTTTTGGGGGGAAGCACCCAAGTAATCAAGCTCAATTTCATTATTTAGGGTCTGAAATAGGCTAGTTAAATCGAAAGTTTTCTTTTTTAGGTAAATATTTGATGGAGCAAACATTTCAATTTAAGAAGAATTATATGAAGTAATAGAAAGCAGAATTGATGTAGAAGTCGAAATCTATCTCCTAGAAATTTTTAGTATTTTTGAATTTATTTTCGATAGTCATATTTATTTTATGAAAGAAAATTTTATCAAAAATAGAAAAAAAAATCTGATTTGAATTAGGCGGATCTTACTGCGAAATAATGTGAATAAATCAATTAAGAAAAAAGAGAACCTAAGTCCTACTTTTGTAATTTTGTTATTTTTTTTTGAAAAGTTTTAATTGAATGGGTTGAGAAAATTTTTTCTTCTCCCCGGTTAAATTACAATCACTAGGAAAATGCGGAAGTCCATACATCTATTAATTTAGTCAAATTGAAAAAGGGTCAAATAAATGCAATGACAGTAACCAATCTTTCTCCCATACTTTTAATGGACCAAATTCAGCAGACCTTTGACATGACCATGACCTACCTGGTTAATTAATCTGGAATGGGTCAATCCTGCAGCTCGGTCCCTGTTTTACTAGTCCTCTGAACCCACAGGAGGGTGCTCCCCCTCTCAAACTCAAGCTGATCCAACCTTTCAGAAGTCCTGGCGATCACGAAACGAAAGAAACCCATGCATACTCCACCATCAAACAACCGCCATTTAAATTCCACAAACAACGTACTCAAGAGTCCAGTTCTTGCAGCGATGGGCCTTTGCTCCAAAAAACTGTTGCTTCTCCTTCTGGTGATTTCGAGCTTGAATCCATTTTTGGCGTCTGCGAGGCCTTTGGAAGGAGAGTGGGGCACTGTGAAGGACGGTGGGGTCATTCTGGAGGTTCTGAGAGGTCCGGTGACACCTTCGGGGCCTTCGGGCTGCACCCACAACGCAGGGAACCATGGTGGTCCTCGTCCCATTCGTTGACATGTCTGCCAGTGGCCTCTTTCTGCTTACACGAGAACTCGCATGCTATCTCCCACTCTT
>NC_025995.2:15776874-15781874 GCF_000442705.2 Elaeis guineensis
AGTAGAACCATCATCGGAGGGTGCCACTCTTTGCTTGCTAGTGAACCTGTACAATCATATAGCTTCCTTGCAAGCATCGGATGTTGCAATATATTTTGCCTCACAATTTGAATTTGGCTATAATTTTTTTGCTTGAAATTTTTCCAGCAGATTGCTCCATTATTTAGAGTAAGGATGTAATCTGATATATTCTTGCTATTATTATATCCAACTAAAAACTGAAGTCATACTCTACAAGTTTTAAGTCAGATTTTTCATAACTGAATCGCCGGTCCTTAGTATTTCTCAAATACCTAAGGATGACCTTCCAGTGATTCTCATTCGGATCTTACAAGTATCCACTTACTATCTTAGTGAGTATACCATATCCAATCTTGTATATGGTATTCATAATAGAACAAATTCTACTGATAAATACTTTATGTACGTTGGACTGGGATCTTTTTAGATCTATCTCTATAGATCTTCATCCCTAGGATGATGAATGCTTTTTCCAAAATTCTTTATGGAGAACAATAATAACAATGAAACCTTTATTTTTTATAATATAAAAAATGCCATTCTTGATTAAGAGAATTTCATTCTCATACAAACTAAAAAATACACTTACAGAACTATTAATCCATTTGTATTTGCAGGGTTCTTCTTCGTTCTCAATGAAGTCATGCATTTTGATCATTTATCAAAATACATGTTCCAAGTTTAAAATATTTAGCATTGCCTCAAGAGAAAATACCTCATTATGGTCAATACCATAATGTTGATAATATCTTTAGGCAACTAGACGGGCTATGTAGGTCTCCACCTTCTCGTCTGCGCTCTCTAATCCTATGGAAGATCCACTTACACCCTATGGGCTTTATCCTTTCGAGTGGATCAACGAGTGTCCATACACCATTGATATTCATGGACTTTATTTCGAACTTGATGGCTCCAAGCCACTAATCAAAGTTGAACCTCTGCATGGTATCCATGTAGGTGATCAGATTCTTGTTGTTCTCATCGAGTTCAACAGGATCACGTTTCGAAACTAGAAATCGACGTATCTATCTAACGGACATAGTACTCTACTGGATCTCTTTAATGGTGCTTTTACAACAGGTTCTGAATTTGATCTAATCAAATCTATTCTATGAGTTCACTAGATTGTGTTGGTTCTTTTACTTATCGAACTTCATAAGTTCTATATTAAAGGCATCAGTTCCTTCACCAAGGTACTCCTTTTCTAAAAGGAATGTCGAACAACTTTTGTTCTTTAGTAAGGTAGAAGTTATATCCCTTAGATTCTTTGAGGTTATCCTACAAAATAATATATATAGGATCAGGATCCAAACTAATCGGTCAACAAATGCTTGACATAAACTGAACACTTTCAAATCCTAAGGTAAGAAAGTATCGGCTTATGCCTAGTCCATATCTCATATGGAGCCTTTGTGACTGATTAATTTGGAATCTAGTTGAGAATATGACAAGTAGTCTCAAGAGCATAACCTTAAAAGGAGACTAGCAGACTTATAAATTATATCATGGATCAAATCATATCTAACAAAGTCGATTTCAATAAGAGAGAATCCTATTCTCTTCTAGATATGTCGAAAATTCATCGAAAACATATTCTCCTCCTTGATCTGACTGAAGAGTTTTAATGTTCTTTCCAGTTTATTTCACTATCTTATTAAAAAATTATTTGAATATTTTAAATAATCTAAATTTATGACAAACATGTTCGTAGATCCAATACATCATATTCAAAACATCATTGGCTCATTCACCTTTTCCAGCAAAAGATGATTCGGTTATCTTTTCAAGAGATAAGATTGACAAGTTAACAATGATTCATAATCATTGACCTTGAAAATTTTTCTGTTGATCCTATTCTTGTTTATATGACCGAGCCTAAATTGCCAAAGATAAGAATCCATGACATAATCTACTTTAGGAGTTTGTTTGTTGTGTACAGTACACTAACAGGCTGTGACTATTCATAAATATCATTTCTCAGTAGTCCACATGATTTTGACATCATTCATAATGATATCATAAAAATCATTAGACAATAGTGATAATTACTAAAACGATATTGGTAGAATTGAAAATAGGTTCGAGAATGCTTAAAGCCAAAACTGAAATATAACTTTTAGCTCCAACATTTAGGAATCTTTTGCTGTTTTTAAACTTTCTACCAACCTGAATTCATTACAACAATTTGCATAAACTTTCGATATCCAATATCCAAATAGTAGTATCACAGATAGAGAAATCATAAAGTGTTATCATATAAGTATCTTGTCCCGCAATCTTTTGCTGATTTCTCTTCCTTAGCCTGTTCAGGTCAAGGGACCCTATCATACTAGGTTAATCTTAGACTCTTTTGTCAGTTCGAGCTTATCAGTCCAAGCACAACTCTCTTGCACCTTTCTTTTCTTTCTTAAAAGATTATTGCCCCATTGAAGATACATCTTCAGAGGTGCAAAAGAACTCCTTCAATATTTGAAGGATTTTCTTTCATTGAGCATTATCGAATTTACAACTAAATTTGTGTTCTTCGCTGCTCTCAAAAATATCACACGGTGATACTATCATGTGGCCACTTCTGATAAGTATCTTTGATCGTATCATATGTGTTGAATATGAAAACTTTAGGTGCTAGATCCATAATCATATTTAGGATCCATTCGTGCTCTAGAACTATTTACAACTTCCGATACCATCTATCGAAGTTGGATCCTATAAATAACTCATTGTCCAATAGTGAACGGAGCAATAGACATCTAGCTATAACTGAAAGAAAAATATAAGACCTTTATATTTATAAATTGATTAAACCTAAAGACTTAGATCTTAGTCTAAAGATTCTTCCACCATTTTAGTCAAATTGGTAGCCTCTACTTCTAATCCGAGGAATTATACTAATTCCTTAGTGGGTAGTAGAATCCATACAGACTGCACACGAGCTCGACTTTGGCCGGCTCACTCATGTACATCTATGGGTAGGTTCTTAACCAATTATTTTAATAAATAATTTTTAGTAATTAATTTAGCCTCAAATAACTTTTTAGTTGACTTTGATCTTCTCTGCAAACCCTGGTTAGGTCCAACCGTTAACATGATCATACTTAAGAATCCAACTACCAAATAATCAGGTCTAACTTTGGCCGGCTAATCTGACCACTTGATAGAGAGATTCGACGAAGTCATTATATTATGAATGATAATTTCAATAGCAGATGAGCATCAGACCTTTGGGCCTCCAATGATCATTATACCAATAGACCCATTATCATCCAACTTAATGAGAGGCTATGATCTAGTTATCACCATAAGTAGCTCATTTTATGGATCTAATAATTTAGAAGATTTAATTTATAACTTGAGAAAAGAAAAAGATCAACTAGTAAACCACAATCCTCCCACTGACTTCATCAAGTCATTGAATTGGATCAGGATCATACTGGTTGAAATGGCACTTAGATCAGTCACACTGATCAACCTTAATGGCATGGGTCAACTCGAATCGCTTAGCGATCTAATCAAAACTTAATTCACCAAATTGGCCAGGTAAATGAGATCGATGGGAGGTTCTGCTAAGCTTGCCTTAGACACCATCAAAATGATCAGATAAGTCACTCTCAATTAAAAATTATCGATCGAAATATCAAACTTACCTTAGATGCTAATTGGTTAATTAGTTTCGATTGGACTAACCTAATGATTTGGGTTCAACCATGAGCCACAATCAAGGTCCATTTGGTCTAATCAAAGATATGAATTTGACCATCTATAATTATTGTATTGATTTTAGAGAAATCTTAATTTAATCTAATTCAATATTTGATTAGATTTAATTAATTTCTCTATATGGTCTATTAACTCTTTGATTCTAACATTAGGTCTAATTCAATTAAGAAGACCTGATTTGAGCTAACCCATACCTCCATATTTTATGCGAATGATATTAGATCTTTAATTCATAATTTTAGATCTAATTGATTCTATTCTTAATTCTTAATTAAGTTTCAGTATCAATATGGGTTTAGGTTAAGGTTCGAAATAATTTCAATTTTTTTCATCTCGTAAATAATTTATAATAAATTTTATGCAAAGATTTTTTATTCTAAAATTAGATCGACTCAATCAACATTGAGCCGGCTACACAGAGACTGGACCAACTCAATTCAAAATTGGATCGGCTCAATAATTGTGCGAGCACATTTTAGACTTGAAAAATCTTGCATCATCCTAAAATAAAATCAATCATAAACATCTTTTTAGATCATATCTAAAACTTTTTATGAATCGAGATTTTATTTTTAATGATTAAAATAATTTTAATCATATAGATTAGATATTTTATTTTCATACAACTTTATATCACATACAACAAACTTAAGATTTTAAGATCTAAGATTTTACAGACAAATAAATTCTTCCTTTTACATTCTTTTTCATGGGATCTAATTACATGGCACCCCTACATGCCATAAAAGTATCCCATCGAATAGAAAGAGAGGGCCTTTAAACCTTCTTACTCCTATGACTGAATGGTCTGGCGATCAACCCAATCCAAGTACTTACTAATTGGACCATCTAATCTAATCACATATCATATATGCTTGAATTTAGATCGAATCTAAATTTTATCAAATCTGATCATAACCTTAGATCACATCTAAATCAGATCATAAACATCACATGCAACATATAAAATCAGATTTTATTAACGATCAGTACAAACTAGGACAACCTATTCGCTGTAAGGAGTAAACCCTACAGCAGGACAACCTTATATCAGTTTGTACGATCAACCATTAATTAAATTCAGATCAAAATATCACATATTAGATCTAAATAAAATTTAAATTTAAATTTAATATGCATATATAATATGTCATAACGAACCTGGCTCTGATATCACTGTTGGAAAACGTACATGATTTCATGCATGTATTTTAAAATTTTTTGAAATAAAATATAAGAAAGTCAACTAGATTAATCAAATT
>NC_025995.2:15786874-15788118 GCF_000442705.2 Elaeis guineensis
GGACTTCGCCCCTGACTTTGATTGCAGGCGGACTTCGCCCGGGCTCCTACGGGTGCCAGATCTCATCTTCAGCTCTAGCTGCGGGAAAACTCCGCCCGGGCTCCTTCGAGAGCCAGACCTCATTCCCGACTGCGGCTGCAGGTGGACATCGCCCGGACTCCTACGGGAGCCGGGCTCCGTCCACGACTTCGTTTACAGGTAAACTTCGTCTAGACTCCTACGGGAGCCGGACTTCACTCACAACTCTAATTGCAGGAGGACTTCGCCCGAGCTCCTACGGGAGTCAGATCTCATCTCCAGCTCCAGCTGCGAAAAAACTCCACTCAGGCTCCTACGAGAGCCGGACCTCATTCTCGACCCCGACTACAGGCGGACATCGCCCGAACTCCCACGGGAGCCGGGCTTCGCCCACGACTTCGCTTACAGGTAAACTTCATCCGGACTCCTACGGGAGCTGGACTTCACTCACAACTCCAATTATAGGAGGACTTCGCCCGGGCTCCTACGGGAGCCAGATCTCGTCTCCAACTCCAGCTACTGGAAGACCCCGTCCGGACTCCCGCGGAAGCCGAACTTCATCTCCGACTTCAACTGAGGGAAGACTTCGTCCGAACTCCCATGAGAGTCGGACTCTGAACTCCTCTCAAACGGGCAACTAGCCACCCCTCTCCGCCAGACACTCCTGCTGGACTTCGGCCGACAGGCCTGGACTTTCTAGCAGGCCACAGCAACGGCCACGACTCTGCTCCACTTCCTGCATCGGATTTCGCGTGGCTCCATCACTCCCTGGCAGACCGCAATAATGGCCATGATCCTGCTCCACTTCCTGCGATGAATACCATGCGATTCCTCCATCCTCTGGCAAGCCACGACAACGGACGCCGCTCCACCCCCCGCGACAGACTCCACGTGGCACGTCCCGGTGATAGCCACGATTTCATTCCACTACTCTTTGCAACAAACTCCTCCTGACCGTGGGCAGCCCACTGCCGGACGGTTACAGCCGTCGCTATCAGTCTGTTGCTCCCTCCGCCTATAAAAGGGGGACCCCAGATACGTTATTCTCTAAGCTCTCATTTTTACCTAGAAACTATGCTAAAATTTTCATTCGAGCACTCCATTCTTGTTGAGGCAGAGAGCTAACTTGAGCATCGGAGGGTCTTGCCGGAGCAACCCCACCTCTGATTTAGACTTCTTTTGCAGGTCCCAGCGGCGACCGCGACTCCCTCAACTCCAGCCTTCCG
>NC_025995.2:15788218-15795718 GCF_000442705.2 Elaeis guineensis
GCACAAGTTGGCTTGTTCAGTTGAATCTTCTTCTTCGGAGCTTGACTCATCACTTCCACTCCAAGTAGCCATCATGGTCTTCTTCTTGTACTTCTTGAGACCCTTCTTTAGTTGTGGATATTCAGACTTAAAATGCCCTAGTTTCTTGCATTCGTAGCAAATAAGGGGTTGGTCTTTATCATTTTCTTTGCTATATTCTCCTTTTGTGGGTGGCCTCTTCCTCATTCCTTGTTTCCTTTTCTTCAAAAATTTTTTAAACCTTCTAGTAATGAGAGCCATTTCTTCATCCTACTCTTCATTTTTCATATCATCAGTTTCTTCATCAAGTTGAGCCATGGATTTGAGGACGATTGTCCTCTTCTTTTTGACCTCTTCTTCTTGGTGTTGTTTTATGCTCAACTCATGTGTCATCAGTGATCCTAGAAGCTCTTCCAAGGGTAGAATGTTCAGATCCTTGGCTTCTTGGATGGCGGTCACTTTGACTTCTCAAGTTCTTGGTAAGGACCTAAGAATCTTCCTCACGAAGTCACTGTTAGAATAAGACTTACCAAGACTTTTTAGACCATTTATAATATCAGTAAAATAGGTAAACATTTCAGTTATAGATTCATCATGCTCTATTTTGAAAAGTTCATATTTATGCACGAGCATGTTAATTTTGGATTCTTTCACTTGATTAGTTCCTTCATGAGTTACTTCTAATTCATCCCATATTTTCTTAACAGACATGCATGTTGAAATACAATTGAATTCATTAGCATCTAGTGCACAATACAAAACATTCATGGCTTTAGCATTTAGTTGGGTCATTTTCTTATCAACCTCATTTCATTCTTTTTCGGATTTGGCTGATTCCACACCATCAATAATTTTAGTGGGTATGTGAGGGCCGTTTACTATGATAATCTACATATCATAGTCAAGTGCTTGAATGAAGATTTTCATTCGAGCTTTTCAGTAGGTATAGTTGGACCCATTGAAAAGTGGAGGTCAGTTAGTGGACTGCCCCTCAGCTAGAGAAGTGCCGACTTGAGTTGCCATAGATCTTTAACTCTTTGATGATTAAATCAAAGTATGGCTAGAGCACCGGGCTCTGATACCACTTGTTGTCCGCTATGCAACCCAAGATGGGGGGTGAATTGGGTTTCTAAAAATTTTAAACTTAACTTACAACTATGAAGATTATTTAACAATGAGCAAAATAAATATGGAAAGTGTAATTTATGCAAGGTATAGAAGTTGGATACAAGAATGCAAGAGGATAAAGAAATTTAAAAGGAGAGCAAGTAAGCACAACACAAACAAGAAGATTTATAGTGGTTCGGTGCCAACCTTGCACCTACATCCACTCCCCAAGCTCCTACTTGAGAATTCAAATCCACTAAACTGTATTCAACCTGAATACAACGTTGGAACCTCCGACTCTAGCTATCCCGAGTAAGAATACTTATTTTTTGGATACAAGCCAACCCAATACAATTTGATTCAAGGTTCGGATCAACTTTTTTTTATTTTGGAATCCTTCCAAAACAAAAACAATAACTCAAAAAGAGTATAGGAGTTAATCACATAAAAGTACAGATGTAGCTCCTTTAATGAGCAAATAATGCTTTAAATATACTTTACACAATTAGAAGGAAGCTCTTTCTAATTTTTTCAAGGTGGTTGGAGACTTGAATGAGCTCTTGAGGAGTTGGTGAACTTGAAATGAAAGCTTCTTTAATTTCAAGAGGGCTCTTTGCTTAGGACTAAAATGTATGCTTGAAATCTTTTTCAAAACCCTTCTCTTATTTTTGATTCCCTCCTTTAAGTTCCTTTATATAACTTCAAATAATGGTGGAGAGTAATCTGGGCTGAAATAGAGCCGTTAGAGCACATTAAATGAGTATTAAATACAATTGAAATGGATTAAAAACTAGCCATTGTGAAATTTTTTCATCACAAGGGTCGACTCATAGGGTCGACTCATGCTCATGGGTCGACTCATAGGGTCGACCTCTGTAGAATAGAACAGAAAATGACTGTTCTGTAATTTTGACCTGCAAAACAGCAGAGGTCGACTCATGCCAATGGGTTGACTCATAGGGTTGACTCACAGAGAGTGCCTGCCAAAATTTCAGCATGCCGTTCAGCTCTTTAAGCCATGAGTCGACTCATGGGGTCGACTCAAAAATAAAAATCTGGTTTTCTTGCAAAATATACTTCCAAAAATATTGAAATTTTCTCCAATAGACTGCACGTCTTTTGTTCTTGTTCTTGAGGCTTCTGAATCAGGTATTGATAAAATTATGATTTTGCCCCTGAAATGCAATAAGTCTTTTTCCAAGCTAAGATCATTAGTAATCCCCTCAAATACTTTGTAATCATCAAAATCAATTTAAGGAGCAACATTATGTCATAGATCTTAGAGTAGATTGATTTGATGATTGGATCATAGGTATGTTAGATTAATTTGATTAATCTAGTTGACTTTCGCTCTATTTTATTTCAAAAAAATTTTAAAATACATGCATGAAATCATCTACGTTTTTCAACAGTGATATCAGAGCCCAGGTTCGTTATGACATATTATATATGCATATTAAGTTTAAATTTAAATTTTATTTAGATCTAATATGTGATATTTTGATCTGAATTTAATTAATGGTTGATCGCACAAATTGATATAAGGTTGTCCTGCTGTAGGGTTTACTCCTTACAATGAACAGGTTGTCCTAGTTTGTGCTGATCATTAATAAAATCTGATTTTATATGTTGCATGTGATGTTTATGATCTGATTTAGATGTGATCTAAGGTTGTGATCAGATTTGATAAAATTTAGATTCGATCTAAATTCAAGCATATATGATATGTGATTAGATTAGATGGTCCAATTAGTAAGTACTTGGATTGGGTTGATCACCAGACCATTCGGTCATAGGAGCAAGAAGGGTTTAAAGGCCCTCTCTTTCCATTCGATGGGGTACTTTTATGGCATGTAGGGGTGCCATGTGATTAGATCCCATAAAAAAGAGTGCAAAAGGAAGAATTTATTTTTCTATAAAATCTTAGATCTTGAAATCTTAAGTTTGTTGGATGTGATACAAAGTTGTATGAAAAATAAAATATCTAATCTATATGATTAAAATTATTTTAATCATTAAAAAATAAAATCTTGAATCATAAAAAGTTTTAGATATGATCTAAAAAGATGTTTATGATTGATTTTACTTTAGGATGATGCAAGATTTTTCAGATCTAAAATGTGCTCGCACAATTATTGAGCCGATCCAGTTTTGAATTGAGTTGGTCCAGTCTCTTTGTGTAGCCGGCTCAATGTTGATTGAGTCGATCTAATTTCAGAATAAAAAATCTTTGTATAAAATTTATTATAAATTATTTACGAGATAAAAAAAATTGAAATTATTTCGAACCTTAACCTAAACCCATATTGATACTGAAACTTAATTAAGAATTAAGTATAGAATCAATTAGATCTAAAATTATGAATTAAAGATCTAATGTCATTCGCATAAAATATGGAGGTATGAGTTAGCTCAAATCAGGTCCTCTTAATTGAATTAGACCTAATGTTAGAATCAAAGAGTTAATAGATCATATAGAGAAATTAATTAAATCTAACCAAATATTGAATTAGATTAAATTAAGATTTCTCTAAAATCAATACAATAATTATAGATGGTCAAATTCATATCTTTGATTAGACCAAATGGACCTTGATTGTGGCTCATGGTTGAACCCAAATTATTAGGTTAGTCCAATAGAAACTAATTAACCAATTAGCATCTAAGGTAAGTTCGATATTTCAATCGGTAGTTTTTAATTGAGAGTGACTTATCTGGTCATTTTGATGGTGTCTAAGGCAAGCTTAGCAGACCCTCCCATCGATCTCATTTATCTAGTCAATTTGATGAATTAAGTTTTGATTAGATCGCTAAGCGATTCGAGTTGACCCATGTCATTAAGGTTGATCAGTGTGACTGATCTAAGTGCCATTTCAACCAGCATGATCCTGATCCAATTCAATAACTTGATGAAGTCAGTGGGAGGATTGTGGTTTACTGGTTGATCTCTTTTTTTTCTCAAGTTATAAATTAAATCTTCTAAATTATTAGATCCATAAAATGAGCTAGTTATGGTGATAACTAGATCATAGCCTCCCATTAAGTTGGATGATAATAGGTCTATTGGTATGATGATCATTGGAGGCCCAAAGGCCTGATGCTCATCTGCTATTGAAATTATCATTCATAATATAATGACTTCGTCGAGTCTCTCTATCAAGTGGTCAGATTAGCCGGCCAAAGTCAGACCTGATTATTTGGTAGTTGGATTCTTAAGTATGATCATGTTAACGATTGGACCTAACCAGGGTTTGCAGAGAAGATCAAAGTCAACTAAAAAGTTATTTGAGGATAAATTAATTACTAAAAATTATTTATTAAAATAATTAGTTAAGAACCTACCCATAAATGTACATGAGTGAGCCGGCCAAAGTTGAGCTCGTGTGCAGTCTGTATGGATTCTAGTACCCACTAAGGAATTAGTATAATTCCTCGGATTAGAAGTAGAGGCTACCAATTCGACTAAAATGGTGGAAGAATCTTTAGACTAAGATCTAAGTCTTTAGGTTTAATCAATTTATAAATATAAAGGTCTTGTATTTTTTTTTTCAGTTATAGCTAGATGTTTGTTGCTCCGTTCACTATTGGACAATGAGTTATTTATAGGATCCAACTTCGATAGATGGTATCGAAAGTTGTAAACAGTTCTAGAGCACGAATGGATCCTAAATATGATTATGGATCTAGCACCTGAAGTTCTCACATCCAACACATATGATACGATCAAAGACACTTATCAGAAGTGGCCACATGATAGTATCACCGTGTGATATTTTTGAGAGCAGCGAAGAACACAAATTTAGTTGTAAATTCGATAATGCTCAGTGAAAGAAAATCCTTCAAATATTGAAGGAGTTCTTTTGTACCTCTGAAGATGTATCTTCAGTGGGGCAATAATCTTTTAAGAAAGAAAAGAAAGGTGCAAGAGAGTCGTGCTTGGACTGATAAGCTCGAACTGACAAAAGAGTCTAAGATTAACCTAGTCTGATAGGATCCCTTGACTTGAACAGACTAAGGAAGAGAAATCAGCAAAAGATTGTGGGACAAGATACTTATATGATAACACCTTGTGATTTCTCTATCTATGATACTACTATTTGGATATTGGATATCAGAAGTTCATGGAAATTGTTGCAACGAATTCAGGTTGGTAGAAAGTTTAAAAACAGCAAAAGATTCCTAAATGTTGGAGCTGAAAGTTATATTTCAGTTTTGGCTTTAAGCATTCTCGAACCTATTTTCAATTCTACCAATATCGTTTTAGTAATTGTCACTATTGTCTAATGATTTTTATGCTATCATTATGAATGATGTCAAAATCATGTGGACTACTGAGAAATGACATTTATGAATAGTCACAGCCTGTTAGTGTACTGTACACAACAAACAAACTCCTAAAGTAGATTATGTCATGGATTCTTATCTTTGACAATTTAGGCTCGGTCATATAAACAAGAATAGGATCAATAGAATAATTCTCAAGGTCAATGATTATGAATCAATGTTAACTTGTCAATCTTATCTCTTGAAAAGATAACCGAATCATCTTTTGCTGGAAAAGGTGAATGAGCCAATGATGTTTTGAATATGATGTATTGGATCTACGAACATGTTTGTCATAAATTTAGATTATTTAAAATATTCAAATAATTTCTTAATAAGGTAGTAAAATAAACTGAAAAGAACATTAAAACTCTTCAGTCAGATCAAGGAGGAGAATATGTTTTCGATGAATTTTTGACATATCTAGAAGATAATAGGATTCTCTCTTATTGGAATCGACTTTGTTAGATATGGTTTGATCCATGATATGATTTATAAGTCTACTAGTCTCCTTTTAAGGTTATGCTCTTGAGACTACTTGTCATATTCTCAACTAGATTCCAAATTAATCAGTCACAAAGGCTCCATATGAGATATGGACTAGGCATAAGCCGATACTTTCTTACCTTAGGATTTGAAAGTGTTCAGTTTATGTCAAGCATTTGTTGACCGATTAGTTTGGATCCTGATCCTATATGTATTATTTTGTAGGATAACCCCAAAGAATCTAAGGGATATAACTTCTACCTTACTAAAGAACAAAAGTTGTTCGGCATTCTTTTTAAAAAAGAAGTACCTTGGTGAAGGAACTGATGCCTTTAATATAGAACTTATGAAGTTCGATAAGTAAAAGAACCGATACAATCTAGTGAACCCATAGAATAGATTTGATTAGATCAAATTCAGAACCTATTGTAAAAGCACCATTAAAGGGATCCAGTAGAGTACTATGTCCGTTAGATAGATACGTCGATTTCTAGTTTTAAAATGTGATCCTGTTGAACTCGATGAGAACAACAAGAATCTGATCACCTACATGGATACCATGCAGATGTTCAACTCTGATTAGTGGCTTGGAGCCATAAAGTTTGAAATAAAGTCCATAAATATCAACGGTGTATGGACACTCGTTGATCCACTCGAAAGGATAAAGCCCATAGGGTGTAAGTGGATCTTCCATAGGATTAGAGAGCGCAGATGAGAAGATGGAGACCTACATAGCCCGTCTAGTTGCCTAAAAATATTATCAACATTATGGTATTGACCATAACGAGGTATTTTCTCTTGAGGCAATGCTAAATATTTTAAAGTTGGAACATGTATTTTGATAAATGATCAAAATGCATGACTTCGTTGAGAATGAAGAAGAACCCTGCAAATACAAATGGATTAATAGTTCTGTAAGTATATTTTTTAGTTTGTATGAGAATGAAATTCTCTTAATCAAGAATGGCATTCCTTATATTATAAAAAATAAAGGTTTCGCTGTTATTATTGTTCTCCATAAAAGATTTTAGAAAAAGTATTCATCATCCTAGGGATGAAGATCTATAGAGATAGATCTAAAAAGATCCCAGTCCAATGTACATAAAGTGTTTAATAGTAGAATTTATTCTATTATGAATACCATATACAAAACTGGATATGGTATACTCACTAGGATAGTAAGTGGATACTTGTAAGATCCGAATGAGAATCACTGGAAGGTCATCCTTAAGTATTTGAGAAATACTAAGGACCAGCGATTCAGTTATGAAAAATATGACTTAAAACATGTAGAGTATGACTTCAATTTTTAGTTGGATATAATAATAGCAAGAATATGTCAGATTACATCCTTACTCTAAATAATGGAGCAATCTGCTAGAAAAGTTTCAAGCAAAAAAATTATAGCCAAATTCAAATTGTGAGGCAAAATGTATTGCAACATCCGATGCTTGCAATGAAGCTATATGATTGTACAGGTTCACTAGCAAGCAAAGAGTGGCACCCTCCGATGATAGTTCTACTGTATTGTACAGCACCGAGCCATAGTTCATACCAAAGAGCTGA
>NC_025995.2:15800718-15843218 GCF_000442705.2 Elaeis guineensis
GTGTCATATACTTTCTTGCTTAAAAATGAGTGTTCTGTTAGATAATTTTAAAAGCAAATGATATTCAATTAGAAAATTAGTGAAGTATATCATCAGGTATTAATACTATTCAATAAGATGGTTAAGTAAAGAACATAAAATTTTTCAGAGCCTTTTCTTGACCAACTCTCCACTTCAAAATGGGCTAGTTTATTATCTTCATGCACTTTGTTCCTTTATTTTTTTTTGCGTGTGCAATTGGTACGATGCCTTAGCCCCTTAAGCTTTTTATCTGACCTTTGTTAATGAGTTTTAAGCTAATGACTTCCAAACCAATTGGCTCTAGGGCATTAGGTATAGAACATCCCTCGGGTTTACTAACTTGAGTCAAACAAATTATGGATTCAAAGTGGCTATACAACAAAGTTTCTTTATATTTCTCATTTTTTGACATGAACATCAATGCTTACTTAGGCAAAGAGGTTCAATTACTTGATGAAAAGTATTCAAAATAAAATTTATTTTTTTATATTCTATGAAGAAATTTTTGCATTCATCAACATTTTTCGCTCATACTTATAAAAGTAGATTCTTCATTGATGCTAATAGGGAGGGTTAGAAATGCTCATAAATTGATTTTCATTCTAGACTTAACCATTTATTGGATTTCTTAATATTTGATCCCTCGATATGTCAAAAATCCTTTAGATTGTGCATCAATTGTTTCTTAAGATGCATGATTAACCTCAAGTCTAAAGCATAATTAGATCCATAATCATGATCATAATCATGAACATATTCGAAGATTTATTAATTTATCCTCTCAACTTAAAAGACATTGTCCTCAATGGAGTAAGAAAAATAAAGTGATAGACAATAAAAAAGAAAAAGGAGAGATGTCATCTAAGATAAATGTGCTCTTGAGTTGACAGGCACCTTCAAAATTTCAATCCAAGTCCCTACAAGTAAATGTAACTTAGTCATTTTATTATTAGAGTCTTCAGCCAAACTTTTTGAATCTTAACATGTCTCATATATCAGATTCACCAAGTTGATGGTATCAATTTGTCCTTCGTTGTTAGTTCCATCTATGTGTGGCTTTAAACGTTGACCATTGACTTTAAAAATGTTACCATTTTAGGGATCGTGAATTTCAATCGCTCTATGAGAGAATAACTAGATGATAATAAATGGTCCATCTCAATAAAAGCGAAATTTATCAAAAAAGAGGTGTAACTTCGAGTTGAAGAGCCACACTTTTTGATTGGGCTCGAATGATTTTCTTGAAATATACTTATCATAGAATGTCTTGGTTCGAGCCTTGTAAATATGAAAATTCTCATAAGCATCATTGCATAACTCTTCTACTTCATTTAATTGAAGCATCCTATTAGAACCCGTATTCGTCATGTCAAAATTGAATGTCCTTATAGCCTAGAATGCACGATGTTCTTATTCAACTGGTAAATGATATACCTTTCTAAAAACTAATTGATAAGGAGACATACTAATAGGGGGCTTGAATGCAGTATGGTAGGCCCATAATGCATCTTCTAATCAAAGGGACCGGTCTTTCTTGTCGGGCCTAACCATTTTCTCTAGAATGCTTTTAATTTTTCTATTGGACACTTCTGCCTGACTACTGATTTGGGGGTGGTAAGAAGTGGCTACTTTGTACGTGATATAATATTTTCTCATTAATGCTTCAAAATGCCAGTTTATGAATTGAGTAGCCCTATCACTAATGATAACTCTTGGGAAGCCAAAATGATTGAAAATATTACATTGAATTAACTTGATCACAACCTTATGATCATTGGTCCTTGGGCTACGGCCTCCACCCATTTTGATACATAATCTATAGCCACCAGAATGTACTCAAATCTATATGAGGATAGAAAGGGTCCCATGAAGTTAATCCCCCCAAACATAAAAAATTTCAACTATTAAGATAGGGGTAAGTGGCATCATATCCTTCCTTGATATGTTCCCTATTTGTTGACACCTTAGGCAATTATAACCAAATTCTTATGCATCTTTAAAGAGTATTGGCTAGTAAAACCTACTCTGCAACACTTTTGTAGTAGTTTTCCTTCCACTAAAGTATCCCTCACATGCAAGAGAGTGATAGAAAGTGAGAATACTCTAAAATTTACTTTCAGAGACACACCAACGAATTATTTGATCAAGATAATAATTAAATAACTCAGGTTCCTCCCAAATAATACTTGACTTGCAAAAAAAATGGATCCTTCTCCTACTTTGTCTAATAAGAAGGAATCTGTCCTATAGTCAAATAATTAACAATATGGCCAAACCAAGGAGGATGATTGTGTGCAAAGAGTTGTTTGTTTGAAAATCTTTCCTTGACCATGACAGTGTTTTGGTTGTGTTCAACTAAGATTCTAGAGATATTATCTACTACCATATTTTTAGAGCCCTTTTTGTCTCAGATTTTCAAATCAAATTCTTTTAGCAGAAGGATCCGTTTAATCAATCTAGGCTTGGTATCTTTCTTGAAAAGCAAATGCCTCGAAGCAGCATAATCAGAATATACTAAAATCTTGGACCCTAAAAGATATGATCGAAATTTATCTAGGACGAACACTACTGCTAGTAACTCTTTTTCAATGATAGTATAATTGAGCTGGACATCTCAAAAAGAGTTTTACTCACATAATATATCACAAGTGATTCATTATTTACTCTTTATCCTAAGACTGCACCTATTGCAAAATCAGATGAATCACACGTGATTTCAAAAGGAAGGGATCAATCAGGAGGCATAATAATCGATGATGTTGTCAGGATAGTACAAAGTTAGTGGAAGGCTTTCAAACAATCATCATCAAAGACAAATGGAATGTCCTTGGCAAGCAAGTTGCACAAAAATCTAGAAATTTTATTGAAGTTTTTGATAAAGCATCTATAGAATTTGGCATGACCAAGAAAAGATCGTATCTATTAGATCGAGGTTGAAGGTGAGAGTTTTGAAATTACCTTAACTTGGACCTTATCTACCTCAATCCCCTTCTCAGATACAATGTTCCTGAGCACAATCTCTTCTCAAAATATAAAATAGCTCTTTTTCCAACTCAAAACCAGATTTATTTTCATGCAACATTCTAGCACTTTGGAAAGATTTTGAAAACAATCCTCAAAAGAAGTATCAAATATAGAAAAATCATCCATAAAAATCTTAAAAAATTTATCCATCATATCAGAGAAGATAGACAGAATGTACTGCTGAATGTAGCAGATGCATTATCGAGTCCAAAAGGCATGCACCAAAAAATGAAAATGCCATGGGACAGGTGAAGGTGGTTTTCTCTTGATCATCTGAGAATATAGAAACTTGGTTATATCCTGAATAACCATTCAGAAAGTAAAAGAAGCTTTGACCTACTAACCGTTCTAGGATTTAGTCAATGAATGGCAATAAAAAATAATCCTTCCTAGTAATAGTATCAAGTCTCCTGTAATCTATGCATACTCACCCACCTGATGCTGCGTGATTAAGGAGTAGTTTACCTTCTTCATTTTTCATGACAATAATACCCGATTTTTTAGGTACTACTTAGATGGGACTGACCTATTTTCTGTCCGATATTAGATAGATGATTCCTATATCTAACCATTTCACCACCTCTAACAACTTCTCACATGTTTGGGTTCAACCTCCTTTACATATCCCTATATAATTTGGTATCTGCCTCATAATTAATGTAATGCATGCAGACGGAGGGTCAATGCCTTTCAGATCGGTAATAGTCCATCTAATAGCTTCTTTATGTTCTTTTAGAATACCTATAAATTGAGCTTCTTGATTGGGGGTCAAATCTGATGCAATAATCATCAGTAGGATGTCATTGAGTCCTGTTGGGTATAAAATATCCTCAGCCAAAGTTCTCAGCAGGATTGATCCTCCCAAGACTCATTCGGCTTTCGACTGCAGATGGTACCTCTCCGAACTTCTCCAACAGCCGGATTTCCATGGTGCTGACTGAACTCCCCCGACGGACGAACTCCCACTACACCTCAAACTCTTTCAACATGAGTTCCCCCAGTCGTCTATCAAGCTGCCCCAAGCGCTCACTAAGCTCTGCCGCCAACCGACCTCCTACGGCCGTCGGCTGCTCCCCAAATCCCTTCCAGACTTCTTCCAGCTAGGTTCAATTCCAACCCGAACTGCCTCGGACCTTACCAGCAGTCGAACTTCACCAACGGCAGATTTCTACAACTACTAGACTCCTACGGGAGCCGGACCTCGTCCCCAACTTCGATTGCAGATGGACTTCGACCGGACTCCTACGGGAGCCGAATCTCGTCTCTAACTCCAGGTACAAGTAGACTTAGTCCGGACTCCTACGGGAGTCGGACTTTGTCCCAAACCTCAACTGTGGGAAGGCTTTGCCCGGACTCCCACGGGAGCCGGGCTCCGTCCTCGACCTCGACCACAGGTAGATTCTATCCGAACTCCTACGGGAGCCGGACCTCATCCCCAACTTCGATTGCAGGTGGACTTCGACCGGACTCCTACGGGAGCCGAATCTCGTCTCCAACTCCAGCCACAAGCAGACTTAGTCCAGACTCCTACGGGAGCCAGACTTCGTCCCCAACCTCAACTGCGGGAAGGCTTTGCCCGGACTCCCACGAGAGCCGGGCTCCGTCCTCGACCTCGACCACAGGTAGATTCTGTCCGAACTCCTACGGGAGCCGGACCTCGTCCCCAACTTCGATTGCAGGTGGACTTCGACCGGACTCCTATGGGAGCCAAATCTCATCTCCAACTCCAGCCACAAGCAGACTTAGTCCAGACTCCTACGGGAGCCAGACTTCGTCCCCAACCTCAACTGCGGGAAGGCTTTGCCCGGACTCCTATGGGAGCCGGGCTCCGTCCTCGACCTCGACCACAGGTAGATTCTGTCCGGACTCCTATGGGAGCCGGACCTCGTCCCCAACTTCGATTGCAGGTGGACTTCGATCGGACTCCTACGGGAGCCGAATCTCGTCTCCAACTCCAGCCACAAGCAGACTTAGTCCGGACTCCTACGGGAGCCAGACTTCGTCCCCAACCTCAACTGCGGGAAGGCTTCGCCCGGACTCCCACGGGAGTCGGGCTCCGTCCTCGACCTCGACCACAGGTAGATTTTGTCCAAACTCCTATGGGAGCTGGACCTCGCCCCCAACTTCGATTGCAGGTGGACTTCGATCGGACTCCTACGGGAGTCGAATCTCGTCTCCAACTCCAGCTACAAGCAGACTTAGTCCGGACTCCTATGGGAGCCGGACTTTGTCCCCAACCTCAACTGCGGGAAGGCTTTGCCCGGACTCCCACGGGAGCCGGGCTCCGTCCTCGACCTCGACCACAGGTAGATTCTGTCCGGACTCCTACGGGAGCCGGACCTCATCCCCAACTTCGATTGCAGGTGGACTTCGACCGGACTCCTACGGGAGCTGAATCTCGTCTCCAACTCCAGCCACAAGCAGACTTAGTCCGGACTCCTACGGGAGTCAGACTTTGTCCCCAACCTCAATTGCGGGAAGGCTTCGCCCAGACTCCCACGGGAGCCGAGCCTCGCCCACGACTTCACTCACGAGAAGACTTCGTCCGGACTCCTATGGTGCCGGACTCCGAGCTCCTCTCAGACGAGTGGCCAGCCACCTCTCTCCGCCAGACACTCCAGCCGAACTTCGGCCGACAGGCCTGGGCCCACTGGTAGGCCGCAGCAACAGCTACGACACTGCTCCACCTCCTGCAACGGATTCCGCGCGGCCCCATCACCCCCTGACAGGCCGCGGCAACGGCCACGACACTGCTCCACCTCCTGCGACGGATTCCACACGGCTCCATCACTCCCTAGCAAGCCGCAGTAACGGCCACGATCCTGCTCCACTACCTGCGATGGATACGGCGTAGGTCCTCCACCTTCTGGCAAGTCGCGACAACGGGCATCGTTTCACTTCCCGCAACAGACTCCACGTGGCATGTCCCGCTGATGGCCACGATTCCACTCCACTACTCCCCATAATTAATTTCTCCTGGCCTCGCACGGCCCACTGCCAGACGGTTACAGATGTCACTATCAGTCTACTGCCCCCTTTTCATCTATAAAAGGGGACCCAGATACGTTATTCTATAAGCTCTATTTTCTATCCCAAAACTCTGCTAAAATTTTCGTTCGAGCACTCCATTCTTGTTGAGGCAGAGAACTGACTTGAGCGTCGGAGGATCTTGCCGGAGCAACCCCACCTCCGGTTTAGACTTCTTTTGCAGGTCTCGACGGCGATCGCGACTCCCTCGACTCCAGCTTCTCCGGCGCAAGCAGATTTTTGCACCAACAGGATTGGCACTAGAGGAAGGGCTGCTTGAACCTTCGCAGTACCCTTGTTCTTAAAGGAGCACTCAACGGGACCACCTCTGGTCATCTTCTCCGACATCCACTCCTCCTTCCCCTTACTGGATTCTCGCTCGATGCCTCCCCGCAGAGCATCCGCATGGCGACCCGTGGCCTCCGGGGCCAGGCCCCAGGCTCCGACCTCATCTCCAGTTTCCCAAGCCCCATATCCTCCGTCGGTGGTGGCCAGCAGGGAGCGGTCGGATGACCGGCCTCTGACGGATTTCGCCAACACCGTCTCGGGAGGATCCCGGCAGGAAGCAACCAACGTACTGGCCGTATCCCCCAAGCGACAAAAGATTGAGGAGCCCATAACCTTTACTGAAGAAGACGCTCAGGGAGTCCAATTCCCTCATAACGACGCGGTTGTGGTTTTCTTGAATATAGCAAACTACGACGTCCGCCGCATTCTTGTCGACAATGGGAGTTCGGCCGACATTTTATTCTACGATGCCTTTTCGAGAATGTCCATCCTTGACGGTCATTTGAGGCCGATTACCTCCCCTCTAGTAGGGTTTACCGGTGACGCTGTCCCGGTGGAGGGAATAGTGACTTTGACTGTAGCTGCGGGCCAATATCCAAGACAATCCAGGGCTCTGGTGAATTTTCTGGTGGTGAAGGCGCCGTCAGCCTACAACACAATCCTCGGCCGACCTGACCTCAATGCTCTCCGAGCCGTCGTGTCGACCTACCATTTAAAGTTGAAATTCTCCACCAGCCAGGGGATCGGAGAGGTCCGAGGAGACCAAGCCCTGGCCAGACACTGCTACAACATAGCCTTGCAAAGAAGCGACCAATCTGATCCCTGTCCAGTCGATGGGCTGGATACTCGTGACGACCTCACTGAAGAGAGGGGCGGTCCAATTGAAGATCTGGTACCGATCTCTTTGAACGACGGAAATGTGGAGCATGTGGCGATGATTGGCTCCAACCTGGGGGAAGAGGTGTGGATGTGTCTCATCAATTTTCTACGGAAGAATGCGGACGTCTTCGCTTGGATCCCGGCGAACATGCCGGGGATTGACACAGAAGTTATGGAACACCGCTTGGCCGTTGATCCCAAGCATCGACCGACGAAAGAAAAAATCTGAGGTCATGCACTAGAGAGGCAGAAGGCGATAGCCGAGGAAGTGGACAAGCTCCTTAAGACCGGATTCATTAGGGAAGTCAACTACCCTGATTGGATTTCCAACATCGTCCTAGTCAAAAAGGTGAACGGCAAGTGGAGGATGTGCATAGACTTCAAAAAGCTGAATAAGGCATGTCCAAAGGATAGCTATCCCCTTTCCAGAATCGATCAACTGGTGGACGCGACCTCGGGCCATAAGCTCCTCACCTTCATGGATGTATTCTCCGACTATAATCAAATCAGGATGGCACCGGAAGACGAAGAAAAGACTGCTTTCATTACTAACCGTGGCCTTTACTGTTACAGGGTCATGCCTTTCGGCCTCAAAAATGCGGGCGCAACCTACCAGCAGTTGGTGAACAAAATCTTCAAGGAGCAGATCGACTGCAACATGGAGGTCTACGTGGACGACATGCTCGTAAAAAGCAAATCTTCCATGAACCACGTCGCCGACCTCGAGGAGACCTTCGACGCCCTCCGAAAATATAAAATGAAACTAAACCCGACTAAATGTGCTTTCGGAGTGACCTCAGAAAAGTTTTTGGGCTTCATGGTGTCGGGGCGCGGGATTGAGGCCAATCCAGAAAAAATTCACACCATCCAGGAGATGACCACCCCAAGATCGATAAAAGAGGTTCAGCGCCTCACAGGGAGAGTAGTAGCCCTGAATCACTTTGTCGCGAGGTCAGCCGAACGGTGCTTACCCTTTTTTCAAACTCTCAAGCAACCGAAGAACTTTTGTTAGACCCCTGAGTGCCAACAAGCATTCGAAGAATTAAGGAGCTACCTCGGCTCACCCCCACTGTTGGCAAAGCCAGAGCCTGGAGAGGAACTATTTTTGTACCTGGCGGTCTCTCCCATGGCCCTTGCGGCAGTCCTTGTCAAAGAAGAAACAAAAGTCCAACGGCCGATCTACTACATCAGCTGCGCGTTGAGAGACGCCGAGACCAGGTATACCAAATTAGAAAAACTAACTTACACCTTGTTGATTGCAGCCCGAAGGCTCCGACCCTACTTTCAAGGGCACACCGTAACGCTGCTCACCGACCAACCAATCAAGACGGTTCTGCACCGAGCGGATGCCTCCGAAAGGATGGCCAAATGGGCGATCGAGCTCACAAAATTTGACATCCACTATCGACCCAGGCCAGCAGTGAAAGCCCAGATATTGGTAGATTTTATAGTGGAGTGTACCATCCCTGAGGAAGCCGAACCTGAACAAGGCAAACTTGTCGGCCTGAAGCCCCCACCGAGCTCCCCCAAAGAAGAAGCGGATCCCTATGACTGCTCTTGGACCCTCTGCGTGGACGGGTCTTCCAACATGTCAGGCGCAGGTGCAGGCCTGGTCTTGGTCAGTCCGGAGGGAATCATCGTGGAGTACGCTCTGCGCTTCGAGTTCCCCGCAACGAACAACGGAGCGGAATATGAAGCTCTGATCGCAGGATTGAGGATCGCCAAAGAGCTGGAAATCGATCGGCTTCGGGTCCACAGCGACTCTCAACTAATAGTGGGACAGGTCAATGAAAACTACGAAGCACGGGAGGACAGCATGGCTAAGTATCTCGAAAAGGTGAAGGAGCTCGTCCCCGCCTTCAGCAGCTTAGACATCAGGCAGGTTCCGAGGTTGGAAAATATCAGGGCCGACCTTCTCTCCAAGCTGGCAACGCTGGCCCCGGTCGAATTACCCAAAGGTGTTCTTTTTGAAGTGCTCAAGTGCCCAAGTACGGAGGAATCGCGGCCCGTGATGGAAATTGACCACGAGCCCAGCTGGATCGACCCACTGATAACCTATCTCAGAGACGGGGTTCTCCCCCAGGATGCGAAAGAGGCTCGGAAGCTCAGAAATCAAGCCTCCCAATACATCCTTTATGAGGGCAAGTTGTACAAGAGATCATACTCTTTGCCCCTTTTGAGATGCCTCCGACCTTCGAAAGCTGACTACGTCTTGTGGGAAGTGCATGAAGGAATTTTTGGAAGCCATCTGGGGGCTAGATCTTTATTCCATAAGTTGCTCTGCCAAGGATATTACTGGCCGACAATGCATCATGATTCGATTGAATATGTCAGAAAGTGTGATCGATGCCAGAGATATGCCAATATCCAGAGACAGCCCACCACCGAGCTTACACCTTTGAGTGCTTCATGGCCTTTTGCGCAATGGGGGATGGACATCCTTGGACCCTTTCCCGTGGCATCGGGACAGAGGAAGTTCCTCCTGGTAGCAATTGACTATTTCACCAAGTGGGTCGAAGCCGAACCACTGGCAAAAATCACAGAAGTCAAAGTGCAAGATTTCGTCTGGAAGTCAATCGTTTGCAGGTTCGGTCTGCCGAGAACCCTAATCACTGATAATGGGCGGCAATTCGCGGGAGCAAGATTCACTGAATTCTGTGAAGATTTAAACATCTCCCACAACTTCACATTAGTAGCCCATCCTTAGGCGAACGGCGAAGCTGAGGTGACTAACAGAACCCTTCTACAGGGGATCAAGACAAGCCTTGAAAAGGCGAAGGGAACTTGGGCGGACGAACTTTATCATGTGCTGTGGGCGTATCGAACTACCCAAAGACTGCCCACGGGAGAGACCCCCTTTGCTTTAGTCTTCGGAACGGAGGCCGTCATCCCAATTGAGCTTAACTCCCGTCGGCACGAGTCGTGGCATTCGACGAACATCAAAATTCTCAAGGTCTTAAAGCCAACCTCGACCTGCTGGAAGAAAGGTGGGAGGTAGCTCAAGTCCGAATGGCGGCCTACAAACAGAAGGTCGCTCGCTATTACAACTCCCGAGTCAAGAACAAAATCCTTAGAGTAGGAGATCTAGTGCTTCGACGAGCCGCTGTCTCGCAACCTCAGGATCGAGGGAAGCTCGCCCCAAACTGGGAAGGCCTATATGAGGTCAAGGAAGTAGTCCGGCCCAGAACTTATTATCTTAAGGAGCTCGGAGGGGCAGACCTCCCGCGACCATGGAGCTCAAAAAACTTACGGATGTACTACCAATAACTTTATTTCAATTAAAGATTGTATGTCTACATGTCTCCCCTCTTTTACACTATCTTACATCGACAGGGCAGTCCAAACAAACTACAGCGAAAACAAGAGGGGAACTTCGTCTCGACAAAGTCGAAGGCCCGGTTCTCTGTAGACCGGATGGGGGGAGAGGCCCTGCAACGCCCATATGCGCCCCCACAGCCCTGTTAGGGACAGGAGGAGAACCTCGCCCTAACTTGAGCAAAGTCGAAGGCCCGGTTCTCTTTAGACCGGATGGGGGGAGAGGCCCTGCAATGCCCATATGCGCCCCCACAGCCCTGTTAGGGACAGGAGGAGAACCTCGCCCTAACTTGAGCGAAGTCGAAGGCCCGGTTCTCTTTAGACCGGATGGGGGGAGAGGCCCTGCAACACCCATATGCGCCCCCACAGCCCTGTTAGGGACAGGAGGAGAACCTCGTCCTAACTTGAGCAAAGTCGAAGGCCCGATTCTCTTTAGACCGGATGGGGGGAGAGGCCCTGCAACACCCATATGTGCCCCCACAGCCCTGTTAGGGACAGGAGGAGAACCTCGCCCTAACTTGAGCAAAGTCGAAGGCCCGGTTCTCTTTAGACCGGATGGGGGGGAGACCCTGCAACGCCCATATGCGCCTCCACAGCCCTGTTAGGGACAGGGGGAGAACCTCGCCCTAACTCGAGCAAAGTCGAAGGTCCGACTCTCTTTAGAACGGAAGGGAGGAAGGGCCCAGCGATGCCCATATGTGCGCCTACGGCCGCGTTGGAAACAAGAGGAGGACCTCGTCCTAACCAGAGTTGAAACTTATTACGACGAAAATAGAGAAAGAACCTCGTCCCAGCATCAATTAAAGTCTGATCGTTCAATACCAGAAGAGAAAAAGGGGGGACCTTTCCCAGCGACCCCTTCGCAATGAGACCCCCGTCCGGGCTCCTACGGGAGCCGGACTCTGCCTCCAACCTCAACAGCTGGAAGGCTTCGCTCGGACTCTTACGGGAGCCGAGCTCCGCCCGCGACCTCACTTACGGGTAAGCTCCGTTCGGACTCCCACGGGATCCGAACTTCGTCTCTGACCTTGATTGCAGATGGACTTCGACCGGACTCCTACGGGAGCCAGATCTTGCCCACGACTTCTCCTACGGGAGCCGAACTCCCGCAGCCCCGTCAAGAGCGGAGGAGAAATTCCAAACGAAAAAGAAAAAGGGAGGAACGGCTAAAAAGGAAGGCGACGGACCATGTCAGTGGCGAATGGAAGACAAACAGCATTGAAGATGCAGGGAACCCCATCTCAGCAAGGGTTGGGGTTCTCATCAAGGACCCCAGCTCTCAAGGAAGTTCTCAGCACGAGTCCGAGATGAGACTTCCTCGGGGTGATGAAAGATCAGACCTCCGAGCCCGAGCCCTGATGGGGGGCACCAGACCTGAGCGGCCCCAGACAAATCTACGACCATGGGCGAAAAGGACGGGTCGATACGATGGCAATCGAATACCTCAGAATGATGTGAAGGCCGAAAAGAAACTCAGCAAGCGACAATTCAACACGTGAGTATAAGAGATAGCAGAAATTTTTCTTCTCATATTATTCATCCAATGTACATTACAGAGCCATTGGTTGAAGGAGAAGGGCAACAGAAAGGCGAGCCTCATGGCCGCTACCAGCAACCTACGGACGACGTTAAAAAAAAAAAAAAAAAAAAAAAAGAGAAGAAGAAGAAGAGAAAGGAAAAAGAGTGAAAGAAGAAGAGAAGTAAAGAGAAGGGAATGCAACAACAGCAATAGTAAAGAAAGAAAGTTCGGCGAACAATAATTCGACGCAAAGCGCAAACGAAGTAACAAAATCTCCTTCTCATTTCTCGATGTATGTTACAAGACCCGGAGGGCCAGAAAAGGAAAAATATTATTACAAGACTCGAAAGGGATACACCGGAGGCCACTTCGAGTTGTAAACTCCTCTTTCCGGTTCTGTCCTTCCCACCAGCATTTTCCAGCACGTGTGACAAAGCCTCTCGGCTCTCGCCCCTCGCCTCGTTTCGCTCCACCTCCGAAATTCCAACCCTAGGGGGAAAAGGGTGGGATAGATTCTAGGGGGCAGCAAGGGCGACGGCAGCGGCGACGATGACCTGTTTCAAGAAGAACCGGAGTTACCTCGGAGGCAGCGATGGCGTCGGAGATATGCGCCACCACCGTGTGCTCCGCGACTACCTCCGCCCTAGGTGTTCCAGTAAGGTCGGCATGCACTACTTCCACCGTCCCCGCAACAAGTTCTGCTGCCCCACCGTCGGCGCCGACTGCCTCTGGCCCCTCGGCCCCGACACCATCAAGGATCCCGCCACGGCTTGTGACGAAAGCTCTGCCCCCTTTACCGATGTCGCCCCATCCGACTGCTTCAAAATTCTCAGGCGGAATGCCTTCACCGGTTGTCCCCATTATTAAACCCCTGTTGTTGAAGAAATTCTCCCTTGAGCCCCATTTAAAGCAGCAGGATCCCTCAGTGGCAGTCTGACGACCAGAGAACTCGCGGACTACTGTTCTCCTCCTTGCACTCTTCTTAGTCTGTGGCATCGCCTTAAAATCGGCCTCTGGGGCAGAGGCCCCGGCAGGGGAATCCTTTGGAGAGACTCTGGGGACTGGAAACGACAGAGAGTCGGCAGAAATGGCAATGACCGGTGTGAAGGACGCTCGGAGTCAGAGGGGGCACCGATGGAGTGGCTGAATGGTTAAGCCCTCAGGCGAAAGAAAGATGTCGTGAGGCCCATGGAGGAAAGATGGGGGGTTTAAATAGGCAACGGAGCCTGGCGCAGTTATGGTGGTAGGTATCCCTGGGCCAACCGGTGCCCACCACGTGTCCCGCGTGTCCCGCTCGTCGCGACCCAGGGTTGATCGTTTGGGGACTTTCATGGCGTGACACTTAGGTTCACATCCAGGTGGGAGTCCCGAAAAGGCTTTTCAGGTCGCCCTAATCGAAAAAAGGCCCCAGCACGCGCGCATTTAATGCCAAAATATCTGGGGGCGGTCGCGCACAGAATTCAAGGGGATAACTTCGACGGCGAAAATTTTTCTGTACTTTCTTCATTCAAAATTCAAACTCGGAAGTAGGGGGACTGGTGTTGGGTGTAAAATACCCTCAGCTGAAGTTCTCAGCAGGATTGATCCTCCCAAGACTCATTCGGCTTTCGACTGCAGATGGTACCTCTCCGAACTTCTCCAACAGCCGGATTTCCACGGTGCTGACTGAACTTCCCCGACGGATGAACTCCCACTACACCCCAAACTCTTTCAACATGAGTTCCCCCAGTCGTCTATCAAGCTGTCCCAAGCGCTCACTAAGCTCTGCCGCCAACCGACCTCCTACGACCGTTGGCTGCTCCCCAAATTCCTTCTAGACTTCTTCCAGCCAGGTTCAATTCCAACCCGAACTGCCTCGGACCTTACCAGCAGTCGAACTTCATCAACGATAGATTTCTACAACTACTGGACTCCTACGGGAGCTGGACCTCGTCCCCGACTTCGATTGTAGGTGGACTTCGATCGGACTCCTACGGAAGCCGAATCTCGTCTCCAACTCCAGCCACAAGCAGACTTAGTCCGGACTCCTATGGGAGCCGGACTTCGTCCCCAACCTCAACTGCGGGAAGCCTTTGCCCAGACTCCCACAGGAGCCGGGCTCCATCCTCGACCTCGACCACAAGTAGATTCTGTCCGGACTCCTACGGGAGCCGGACCTCATCCCCAACTTCGATTGCAGGTGGACTTCGATCGGACTCCTACGGGAGCCGAATCTCGTCTCCAACTCCAGCCACAAGCAGACTTAGTCCGGACTCCTACGGGAGCCAGACTTCATCCCCAACATCAACTGTGGGAAGGCTTTGCCCGGATTCCCATGGGAGCCGGGCTCCGTCCTCGACCTCGACCACAGGTAGATTCTGTCTGGACTCTTACGGGAGCCGGACCTCATCCCCAACTTCGATTGTAGGTGGACTTCGATCGAACTCCTACGGGAGCTGAATCTCGTCTCCAACTCCAGCCACAAGCAGACTTAGTCCGGACTCCTACGGGAGCTGGACTTCATCCCCAACCTCAACTGCGGGAAGGCTTTGCCCGGACTCCCACAGGAGCCGGACTCCATCCTCGACCTCGACCACAGGTAGATTCTGTCCGGACTCCTACGGGAGCCGGACCTCATCTCCAACTTCGATTGCAGGTGGACTTCGATCGGACTCCTACGGGAGCCGAATCTCGTCTCCAACTCCAGCCACAAGCAGACTTAGTCCGGACTCCTACGGGAGCCTGACTTCGTCCCCAACCTCAACTGCGAGAAGGCTTCGCCCGGACTCCCACAGGAGCCGGGCTCCGTCCTCGACCTCGACCACAGGTAGATTCTGTCCGGACTCCTACGGGAGCCGGACCTCATCCCCAACTTCAATTGCAGGTGGACTTCGACCGGACTCCTACGGGAGCCGAATCTCGTCTCCAACTCCAGCTACAAGCAGACTTAGTCCAGACTCCTATGGGAGCCAGACTTTATCCCCAACCTCAACTACGAGAAGGCTTTGCCCGGACTCCCATGGGAGCCGGGCTCCGTCCTCGACCTCGACCACAGGTAGATTCTGTCCGGACTCCTACGGGAGCCGGATCTCATCCCCAACTTTGATTGCAGGTGGACTTCGACTGGACTCCTACGGGAGCTGAATCTCGTCTCCAACTCCAGCCACAAGCAGACTTAGTCCGGACTCCTACGAGAGCCGGACTTTGTCCCCAACCTCAACTGCGGGAAGGCTTCGCCCGGACTCCCACGAGAGCCGAGCCTTGCCCACGACTTCACTCGCGAGAAGACTTCATCCGGACTCCTACGGAGCCGGACTCCGAGCTCCTCTCAGACGGGTGGCCAGCCACCTCTCTCCGCCAGACACTCCAGCTGAACTTCGGCCGACAGGCCTGGGCCCACTGGTAGGCCATGGCAACGGCCACGACACTGCTCCACCTCCTGCAACGGATTCCGCACGGCTCCATCACCCCCTGGCAGGCCACGGCAATGGCCACGACACTGCTCCACCTCCTGCGATGGATTTCGCACGGCTCCATCACTCCCTGGCAAGCCGCAGTAACGACTACGATCCTGTACCACTACCTGCGACGGATACGGCGCAGGTCCTCCACCTTCTGGCAAGTCGCGGCAACGGGCATCATTCTACTTCTCGCAACAGACTCCACGTGGCATGTCCCGCTGATGGCCACGATTCCACTCCACTACTCCCCATAATTAATTCCTCCTGGCCTCGCGCGACCCACTGCCAGACGGTTACAGATGTCACTATCAGTCTACTGCCCCCTTTTCGTCTATAAAAGGGGACCCAGATACGTTATTCTATAAGCTCTATTTTCTATCCCAAAACTCTGCTAAAATTTCCATTCGAGCACTCCATTCTTGTTGAGGCAGAGAACTGACTTGAGCATCGGAGAGTCTTGCCGGAGCAACCCCACCTCCGGCTTAGACTTCTTTTGCAGGTCCCGACGGCGACCGCGACTCCCTCGACTTCAGCTTCTCCGACGCAAGCAGATTTTTGCACCAACAAGTCCTAAGAATATATACTTGAGTGTGACAGAAAGTAGCTTCAATTCTAGAGCAGATGGTGATTCTAACAAGAAAACTATTAGAGTGCTAGATATAGCGAATAATTGCTCATATTTTATAGTCCATGCATGGTAGGGTAGTTTTGGAGTAGGGTGTATCTAATAAGGCATTCAATTCGTCAACATATACATCTATATCAAAGTCATCTACCTCGAAATGAGCCAGACAGGTGTGTAAGGGGTCTTGAGAAAGAATTATGGGAGTAGGTTCCTCCATGATATCCTCAAGTACATCTACATCAAAACAACTATCAGTTTGTAGCCTTTAAGAAGTATTGAACACATTTAATCTCAACTTCTTATTTCCAAAAGAGATGTCCATGACTCCTATCCTACAATTGATATATGCATTAGTTGCAGCTAGAAAGGGTCAACTTGAAATGATCAAAATTTGTCTATGGTTACTATCAAGTTTCATGTCAAGGATAAGAAAATCAACTAGAAAGTAAAACTCATCTATCTTGACTAGAATATCTTTGATCATCTCACGTGGTACCTTAATAGATCTATTAGTTAGTTGTAAAGTAACAGAGATGGTTTTCAATTCGTCCAATTCAAAATGTTCATATACTAAGTTAGGAAGAAGATTAATATTTACCTCCAAATCTAGAAGTGCTTTTTCAATATGAAGGTCCCTTATAACACAGAAAATGATAGGGACAACTATCCTTAAGTTTAGGAGGGGTAGTGTGTTAAAAAATTGGACTAGCTTATTTGGTAAGACAAACTTTTGTTAAGATTTATGATCTGGATTTGTATTTCTGCATACATAAATTCTTCAAAAATTTGGTATAAGCTGGGACCTATTTGATTGCATCTAGAAGGAGGAGATTAATCTGAACTTGTTCGAACAATTCCATCATTTTATCTATCTTTTTTCTCTTCTTATTAAAAAAAATAGGAGATTCTAGAGCACTTAAAAATGGGACCTTAGACAGATGAAGAAGTGCTGACAAAGTTGCTTCATCCCTCAATTTTGGGTCCTCCTTATCTTTGAGCAATTCTGGCTTAGTCAAAGTTTTATTTTTGATCTCATTAGTTTTGCTAGGTTGCTCTATGACCTTTCCATTTTTGAGAGTCATAATAGATTTGGCATATTCTGAAAAAGTTTTAGGGGCATTGAAACTCTCAGACATATATTATCCCTTTGAGTTACTCTCAGGTTGATTAGGTAACTTTCCTCCTTTCCTATTGAATGCAGTAGCTAGCTGGCTGATTTAAGTCTCTAGCTTGGCTATGGATTGAGTATGGGAGTGAAGGATTTAGGTGTTGTTTTCTAACCCTTTCAATGCTCGTAAAACCTTCTCTTCAAAAGCCAAATTGTGGGTAATTAGAGCAGATTGAGGAACATTTTGAAACTATGGATAGGGCATATACCTATAAGTCGCATCTGGGTGACTTGGTCTTTGCATAGCCGGATTACCCACTGGATGTGATTTTCATGAAAAGTTTGGGTGGTTTCTCCAACCTAGATTGTAAATATCAAAAAAGGGATTATTACCTGATCTATAAATAGTTTGGGTTTGGGCTTGCTGAATTTGTTCTTGTACAAATTCAAAAAATTGAGGTATGGTTGGGCATTCACACATAAAGTGGATGTGACTCGAATATAAAGCACAAACATCTTGAGCAGAAAAGGATGGAGCAGAAGAATGTCCGATATTTAGTAAATGATCTAGTTTTTAGGATAACTCATCTACTTTACTATGGATATCTATAGAATTTTCAACTTTATAGATTCTACCTCTCTTTTAGGCAAACATGGGTTTATCTCTACAAGAGGTAGACATGTGATGCAAGAAATTTTTACTAAGGGTTTCAAATAATTGCCATGCCTCATCCTCAATTTTTAGCATAAATGTCTCTCCACATGAGGCGTCGATCACTTATCGATATTTCTTGAATAATCCATCATAGAAAAACTTAACTAATTGTCATTTAGGGACTACATGGTATGGGCACTTACGAATGATGTCCTTATGTCTCTCTCATATTTTATAGAATAGTTCTCCATCTATTTGGAAAAAACTAGTGATAACTTTTCTAATTTGATTGGTTTTTCTATTGAAAAGTATTTCTTGAGAAATTCTCTTTGAAGTTGGTCCTAGGTTGAAATGGTCACTAAGTCTAATGAATTTAGTCAATGTTTGGCCTTATCTTTGAGTGAAAGAAAAATAATTTCAATCTAAGAGCATCATCAAAAAAATTTTGGATTTTAATAGTGGAGTAGATCTTAAGAAATTCATCTAAATATTCGTATGGATCATCATTACTAAGTCCATAAAAAAAAGACAGTATTTGAATGACACTTGACTTAATCTCATATTGGGAGACCTCTACAAGAGGCACCTGAATATAAAGAGAATATATGTATGAGGATGGAGTAAAATACTCCTTCAATTGAAGAAGAAGGTTAGCTTCACCACATGTAGCCATTTTCCTAGAACGGATAGTTTTGATAGTCTTTTTAATTTCTTCGTCTAATGATTGTATTACTGATTGTAAAGATCGATGACCCAGTATGCAACCAAGAGTTTTAGATCAAAAGAATCCTATTTTTTTTATGATTTTAATTGCAAACAAGTTTCAAACAAAAGATAAACTCTAGCTAAGATTTAGCTTAAATCTAGATAACTCCTAACTATTCAAAGTTTATCTTCAAGCCCTCTAAGTTCAAAGTTAACCAACCAAATTGGTCAGTTAAGTATAAGATTGGTTGAAGGCACCCCGTGCTTTTACAATAGTCTTAATTAAATAACCACTACTTTTCAGGATTGTAAATCCCTGAACCACTTAGACACCAATCGATTGATCAATTCCAAATCTTATCCAACTTTTAGGTTCTCTTATCCTAATGAGCTCGAATTCCTTAGGGACTAATATCTAATTGATTTTAGTTAGGGTTAGGTCAATGCAAAATGAAAGGAACTTATTTATGGGTCAAAGAAGGGTGATGAAATTCCGACCTTATCTTGTGTTAGGATTTGTGCTCTTAAGATTGATTTGAGAATGATATGCAACAAACAAGATGTCCAAACAAATAATTTTTTTTTCTTATTTTTGTTTCTAATGTCACTATTGTTGGATTAGGTGGTTTCATGCATATAATTTCAAAAGATCTTTGAATTAAACAGCAGAAATAAATCTAGATTAAGCATTTTAATCTAAACATGTATTATATCTGATCTACAAACCATCTAATAATGGATCTTCAATATAAACATAATCATGCATCTAAAATCTGATCTAATATTTAATCTACCAAGAGAAGATTCGATCTCCATACCTTTGTGCGGATCAATCTACACCATAGCCGATGATCATGGATATCTGAGTTTCTTAAGCCGTACAAGCATCCGACTTCTATAGATATCCATACGAGGTCTTGATCTGATCAGAGACTTCTTGATCTCATCGGGATACTAGCTCTCTTGCAGAGATCGCTTTTTGATAGTTGATATAGATTCTTCTTCATTTCTCTCAGATCCTCTCAGAGATGAAGAAGAATAGGAGGAAGAAGATGAGGTGGCAAAAGAAAACTTTGAGAAAACTCTTTTTCCTCTCTTCCCAAAACCCACATAACCAAGAGGCTATGTCCAGATGTCTTATGCCCCCTTCTCTTTCTCTCTTATTTTCACGGTGAAATCAGATTTCACTTATGTGCCACACCCCTTATTTCTCTCCTTTTATTTTGGCATCTAAGGGGAGTAGATAAGGATCAATCCTTGTCAAATAAGAACTTTGAATTCAAATTGAAATGATCCTTATCCACAAAAGGAAAGAGGGGGCGTTGAGAGGGGGGAGGAGTGGGTTTCTTCAAACTAAAACAAGGAGTGCAAGAATTATTTTGGCATGGTCTCTATGAGCATCATCATGGGGCGGTGCTAGGGAGAGAGAGTCTCAGTCCAATGGGACTCTCAAGGTGCTCAATAAAGCCCTAACCAAATCAGATTTGGTTGCATCCAAGGAGAGGTCAAACCCTAGTCCAACTAGGAACCCAATCCTTCTTAATTAGATTCTAATCCAATTAGAAAATTAGTTGACCCAAGTCCAAATCAAATAAGGAATTGGTCTCCCTTACAATTGGGTTATCTCATAACTTAATTAGACTTGATCTAATTAAATCCAAACCAAATTGAATCCAATTCAATTAATTAAACTTGATTCAAAACCTATTGCTCAATCAGATTGAGCTAAATAGCAATCCAATTGCTAAATAATTCTCCTATAAATCACCACTTCTTGATAAATTTTTTTGTTGTAACTTTTACATTGAATTAATCATCAATCATATTGACGATTAGATTCAAGTATGATTCATAATCACCAATCAATATCTGATTAGTCAAAAATCTCTATTGTATGTGACTTCATAGGTTCTATTTTGTCTGGTAGTGAGATTGTTAGGATTTGATGCCTCAAGATTCAGCCCATATTGAGCCCACAGTGAGGTTCGCGGTGAGAAATGGAGTCCAACAAGATCAAGAACACCCAAAACGGAGCTCGGATAGAGGAGATACGAGCTTTTGAAGTCGGCACGAGATTCGAGGTGGCGGAGGACCACCGGCGACCGACGGCGGACGGCAGCGGCACAGTCGCAGGCGGCGGCGCATGGGATGCGCAACCCAGGCCCACACGGGACGTGCGACCCACGCGGGCGGGCGCGCAGCCCAGTCCGCACGCAGGCGCGGCCCAGGCCCGCGCGCACGGGCCGACCCAGGCCCAGGCGGCCTGCTGGCCCTTTGCCCCGGTCCATCATAGACCGGGCGGTCCACGGCTGGGCCTATGGACCGCATGGGCGTTTCCCACGCGTTTCGCATGGTCCACGGCACTATTCCATGGACCGATCACGATCGGAGGGCGTGGGTTGATCTATTTTTTGATCCGACAGTTCAGAATCTGATTTAGGTTGATTAAGGACTCTAAAACCTAATCTAATTAGGTTTTAACCCTTTAAAATGGTATGTGGACGAACAGTAAGGTGAGTGGTTCGGGATTTCTCGTCGTACAGAGCCGTACGAACCCGAGAGGGGAGAGAGAGGTGAAAGCGCTGAGAGAGAAGGAGCAGGAGGCTCCTGGACAGCGGTCGCCAGGCACTTCAAGGGTTCAGGGGGTCTTCCAAGAGAGAAAGAGCTTTTGTGAGGGAAACTTCTAGTGAGAGAGAATTGGGTGTACAAGGGTTGAGGGTGAGGTCTCCTCTTGTAAATTTTTTTTTTCATAGTGAAGTCTGCATGCCCCGTGGAGGCGATCCCTTTTGTGGCTGATCCACGTATTTTGATTATTTTTCTTTTTATTTTATTTCTTCTTTCTTCCTGCTGCATCGCATGGTACTGAAAGGATCTTGGAAGGTGGTGTCCTGGCCAGACATCCATCCAACAGAGATATACCATGATCTCCATCATAATATCATTGAAACTCCTTTAGGATCATCGATCATCAAGATAATACTCGATGAGTCTCATAATCCACCAGTGACACCAAGCAGTATATAGTGACAATCCAACAGAATAGAAGTATTAAACTTTTAGGTGTAATTATCATGTGATTCAGTTCTTCTATCATGAGTTCTGATTCGATGGAGGTCATGAAAAGCTCGTCAAACTCCAACGTCAGTTATATGCAAGATTGACTCGACTCGAGTTCATTTGTGAATCCTATAAAAAAAATTTTCAATATTCACACTTGCTTCAGCTAAAGACTTCCTAAACTCAATCTTGCAAATCATATAGGAATATTTTTTTTTCTACTAAGATCGATAGATTTCATCTAGGTGCATCCTACTTCTAACAGTGTACACCACAAGGATCTGAATGGCTAGGAGATCAAGTGTATGTACAGCCAAACTATGGTAGCCTCAATGCGAATAGCCGATGCATCATAGGTCAAAGGATCATTCACACCACTGCAGTATTGAGCAAACCATTGATAGGTGTATAGACATCTAAGTAGTTTCTTGTGTTGATCATGCTCAGTATAAGTTGCTTTCTAGCAACCACCTGCACTCTCATCCCAGTGTCTTCACACTATAGACTCAAAACTTATCTATCTAAAAAGAAAGTGATCCGTGAACTGATCTAACTGGATCAATCACTATCCTCCATGATGATCTCTCGATCAAGAGCTTTTAGGAATTAACCATCAATAATATATGTCTCAAATTCTCAACACCTTAAGAATATATATTATCATCTGTTAATCCCTTAGATGAATCATGGACACATAAACATGATTGAAATAAAATATTATCTTTTTATTAATAAATAATTTTTTTTAAAAAAAATTGTATGAATCAGTAGAGGGTCTAGATACTTAGACAAATCTAGATATTGATTGATCCTATAAGATGTCCTAAACTTGTGACTTTAGAATATTTTCATAATTTTTCTGTCATTAATTATACATGATTTCTATGTTTAACTCTGATCATGTAAAGATGTAATTGTTGTACAAGAAGATATTAAGCAAAATATCTTGATTTTAGATTCATAGATTGAGGAGCTCATCAATTTCTGTATTTAGATCAGTCATCGATAAAAGTAAGAATTCCTATACATGATCACCATTATACATACTACTTTTATTGTTAGATTTGTATCTTTGATTTTATATCGTTGAATTCATATTGATGGATTATTATGTTGAAATACTATTATTTCTCATATGATTTTTTAATGTACATATATTATGTATTAATATGTATATATGCTGGTGATTGATGATATGATTATATAGATATAACATATCTATTTTGATCACACTGTAAATCAAAATTGATTTAATAAAATTAACATATAATAATTAAATAAAAAAGATATATTTTGGACTAGCCTCATCATGTGGAACAGCCCACCAGAAGCTTATGCCTGGGACAGCCTGCCAGAAGCTTATGCCTGGGACAGTCCCTACAGGCTTATATGTGGATCAGTCGGTCAGAAGCTCATACTTGGGACAGCCCATCAGGAGCTTATGCCTGAGACAGTCCCCACGGATTTTCATACATAGGACAGCCAACCAGGATCTCATGCCTGGGACAGCCTTGATGGGCTTATGAGTGAAAATTTGATCGGATAGAGAATGAAGTATAGTCTTGATTAGTCTATAGCCAGAAAGAAAAAAGATTAAAGATCATGTGATTATGAAAAGAGAAATAGAGGACAAGATATGAAACTAATACTGAATAAAGGTGTTTCATCTGTTAACATATGATGATGCATCTCTTTTGACAAAATAGATAATTTATGGATATTTACAGTATTCTAGATATTGAACATGAGATTTTATGTTTTATTACTTATTCTTATTTTTAGATTATATTATTATATTGATGTAATATGTGAAATTCTTACTCGGCTGTAAGGCTCACACCTCTTAATTTTTTTTTCTCAGAATTGCAGGATGCTCATAATTTGCTATGGTATGAATTTGCGAGTGAGCGGATGCATAGATAGAGTGTCATTGATACCTGATCAGAAGATTAAAAGAATTTAAATTATAATTATGTAAGTTTTATTAATTATTATTAAAATTAGACATTATGGATGTTGAGGTTGTAATGAATTATTTTAGGCCTTCCATATTCTTCAGGACTTGCCCTAAAGAGTGTGTGGTCATCACGTATTCGACCCGAGTGTTGGGTTCGGAGCGTGATAGAATGGTATTAGAGCTTAAGTTTAAGAACATTAGGGACTGTGACATAGGTTATATCAAAACTTTGGATTATAATCATTGGAGTATGGTAGAAGGATATCAAACCTTAGATTATGACTACTAAGAATGGTGACAGAATGGTATCAGAGCTTAGGTTATGATCATTTGGGGACTATAATATAAGTGATTAGGATATGATCTCTAGGAACTATGAGTTAATGGATACTAAACATAAAGTTATGTTTATTAAGGATTGTGATTGAGGTGATTCATGGGATTTGGATTATAATGGATAACTAGTATCTTGGGATATAAATTGAGAGATTGATAAATTTACGGTCTTATTATTTTGAAAGTTATATAACAAATCATAGAAATTGGAAAGATTTAGATCAGAGTGTACAGTGGAAGCATAGTAGTTTAAATCATTTAAATTTGATCGAAAGATTGGTTCTAACTCGAAGGGTGTTAAGATAGAGGATTAAAATTTTGAGTGAAGAGGGATATTTAAGAGCTTTAGGATAAGATAAGAGTTTGTGCCTTCAAGGTTTCGAGTTTACAACATACTAATTTCGAGGATGAAGTTATTTTAAGGGGGAGAGAATGTAATAACCCATTCCCAAAAAAAAAATCTGAAAGAAGACTCCTAACAGGAGTCTTCTAAAAGAAGACTCCTAACAGGAGTCTTCTTCTTCCTCCCCTTACTCGATTAGGAGAGGGTCTCTTAGGGTAAATAAGAACCCTAGGAAGAGTCCTATAAAACCCTTCCTTCCTCATCCATGGTCGGCCACAACGAGCACCAATTTTTCCCTCTTCTTTCCTCGGATTTTCTTGTTGAAGCTGCGACATCCTCTTTGTATTTGCCTCAAATCCTCATCGGAGAAGCTGTCAGAGCCTGAGGTAAGCCCTGCCCCTCTTTTCTCTCTTTCTTCCCCTCCTTCTCATGCCATTGCATACAACCATCGGCCATCGGACTCATCGAAAATGCCACCAAAAAGCAACGTTCTATTTTTTCTATTTTAACCGAGTCTTTTTCTCATCTTTCTGGCCACTGACGCCACCACCCATGGTGCTGCACCCCTGGACCATAACCCTTAGCCTCCCCATATCCTCCACAGTGAGGTCATGATCGCTGACGAACGGTCAACGACCAAAAATGAAGAAAAATCCCACGTGCCCTATTTTTCCACGCCTTTTTTTTGATTTCTCACCAGGCGATCCTCGCCACCGGCTGTCTCTTGTCCCACTGCCGTCGACCACTACTGTCGGACCTCTAGCCGTACTGTTGCACCTCGTCGGAGCATGAACCACCAAACCTCCCCCTTATGTCCCTTCTCTGTTCGGCCAGGGAAAGAAAGAAGAAAAAAAGAGAAAGAAGAGAAAAGAAAGAAGAAAAGAAGAAGAGAAGAAAAAGAAGAAAAAGAAAAAAAGAAAAATAAAAAGAGAAAGGATTTTTTCTCTCTCTCTCTCTTTCTTTCTTTAAGATCTTTCTACTCTCTCTCCTTCTCTTTCTAACTGCATCACAGACCTTAGAACAAACTTGAGATGAAAATAAGATGACTTGAAATCACTTCAAAATTCGTACAGTAGGTTGAATCCCAGCTTAGTCTTTATTCAAAAATTATAGCATCTGATCATAGTTAATCCATATTGAGTCACCTTGATATGACCTCTGATGATTTCGATCATGATTGCCTCATCTGAAGGATACGAAGATTCTCTCTCTACTTTCTCTCTATTTTCTCTCTATAAAATTTTATCTCTCTTCATGATTTTTTTCTCTCTAGAAATCTTATGAATTAGTAGAGGATCTAGATACTTGACAAATCTAGATATTGGTTGATCCTAGGAGATATCCTAAATTTGTGACTTTAGGATATTTTCATAATTTTTTGTCCTTAATTATACATGATTTCTATGTTTAACCCTGATCGTATAGAGATGTAATTGTTGTATAAGAAGATATCGAGCAAAATATCTTGATTTCGAATTCGTAGATTGAGGAGCTCATTAATTTCTGTATTTAGATCAGTCACCGGTAAAGATAAAATTTTTTATACATGATCACCATTATATATACTATTTTTATTATTGAATTTGTATCTTTAGTTTTATATCGTTGAATTCGTATTGATGGATTATCATGTTGAGATACTATTGTTTCTCGTATGATTTTTCAATGTATATATATTGTGTGTTAATATGTATATATGCCGGTGATTAATGATATGATTATATAGATATAACAAATCTATTTTGATCATACTGTAAATCAGAACTGATTTGGTGAAATCAATATATAATAATTAAATAAAAAAGATATGGTTTGGACTAGCCTCGTCATGTAGAACAGTCCGTCAAGAGCTTATGCCTGAGACAGCTTGTCAGGAGCTTATGCTCGGGACAGCCCCCACAGATTTATATATGGATCAGCTGGTCAGAAGCTCATGCCTGGGATAGCTCGCTAGGAGCTTATGCCTGGGACAACCTCTATGGATTTTCATACGTGGGACAACCAACCAGAAGTTCATACTTGGGACAGCCTTGATGGGCTTATGAGTGAAAATTTGATCGGATGGAGACTAAGGTATAGTCTTGATTAGTCCAGAGCTAGAAAGAAAAAAATTAAAGTCTTGTGATTTTGAAAAGAGAAATAGAGGACAAGATATGAAACTAATATTGAATAAAAGTGTTTCATCTGTTAATATATGATGATGCATCTCTTTTGACAAAATAGATAATTTATGGATGTTTACAGTATTCTGGATATTAAACATAAAATTTTATATTTTATTTCTTATTCTTATTTTCAGATTATATTATTATATTGGTGTGATATGCAGTATTTTTACTGGGTTGTAAAACTCACACCCCTCTATTTTTTTTTTCTCAGAATTACAGGATACTCATAATTTACTATGGTATGGATTTGTGAGTGAGCAGATATATAAATAGAGTATCATTGATATCTGATCAGAACATTGAAAAAATTTAAATTATAATTATGTAAATTTTATTAATTATTATTGAATTAGATATTATGGATGTTAATGTTGTAATGAATTATTTTAGGCTTTGAATATTGTTTAGAGCTTGTCCTAAAGAGTATGCGGCCATCACGTATTCGATCCGAATATTAGGTTCGAGACGTGATAGGTACATTGCAGATTTTCTCTTCTTGCCAAGTCTAATCAATATGTGCAAATATAACTTAGGAATCTTCTTGCAGATTTCCTGCAAGACCTGGCACCATGAGAGAGAGAGAGAGAGAGAGAGAGAGAGATTTTAGATCACATTTTATGCACCTTTTATTTCTGTAGAAGCAAATTTTACACCTTTTATTTCTGGCAGGTTTTATTGGGAATGTTATCTTCCGAACCATATTAAAAAGGAAACAAAAAAAAAAAAAAGTGTTGGAGCAGCACTAGCCCTTGTTGTCGGTCTTCCATCGTTTGCAGGGAATCCATCAATTTATTTTTAGGAGATAAGTCTTCGTATTGTATGGCCATTTGGTTAACAAAAAGAGTGAGAGATAGAATGCGAGTTCTCATGGAAGCAGGAGGCGGCCATCGGCAGACATGTCAACGAGTGGGACAAGGACCACCACGGTTCCCTGGGTTGTGGGTGCAGCCCGAAGGCCCCGAAGGTGTCACCGGACCTCTCAGCACCTCCAGAATGATCCCACCGTCCTTCGCACCCCACTTTCCTTCCAAAGGCCTTGCAGACGCCAAAAATGGATTCAAGCTCGAAATCACCAGAAGGAGAAGCAACAGTTTTCCGGAGCAAAGACCCATCGCTATAAGAACTGGACTCTGATGAGTACCTCGTTTGTGGAATTTAAATGGCGGATGTGTGACCGTGGAATATGGGAGAAAGGTAGCGAAAGGCATCTAGCACTTTATATAGCTAGAAAATTTTCCATCCTTTACCAGTCAGCGTTTGTCTCTCAAAAAGACTGGACGCCGTAAACGTACGGCTTAAGCCAGCCGAGGGCGAGGATGATGACGAGCCGGGATCCACGAGGTTATGACATTTTATTTCATTGGAGCAGCTTGAGTTCGAGAGAGAGGCGCCTCCCGTGGGTTGAGAGGACCAGTAAAACATGGACTGAGTTGCAGGATTGAACCATTCCAGATAAATTAATCAACTGGTCATGGTCATGTTTAAGATCTGCTGAATTTGGTCCATTAAAAGTATGGGAGCAAGATTGGTAATCTCCTTTGCATTTGTTTAACCCTTTTTCAACTTGACTGAATTAATAGATGCACGAATGTTCACTCTTTCTTAGTGATTGTAATTCAATTGGAGAGAAAAGGAATTTCCTCAACCCATTCAAGTGGAATCTATCAGAAAAAAAAAAAAAAAAAAAGAATTACTAAAGTAAGACTTAAGTTCTCTTTTCTCTTTCATTGATTTATTTATATTAATTGGTGGTAAGGTCTGCTTAATTCAAGTTGGATTTTTTTTCTATTTCTAATAAGATTCTCTTTCATAAAATAAATATGATTATTAGAAATAAACTTGAAAATACTAAAATTTTTCAAGAGATACATCTTGACTTTTATATTAATTCTGTCTCCTGTTACTCCAAATGATTCTTCTTGAATTGGAAGATCTGCTCGATCAAATTTTTTACATAAAAAAGAAAACTTTCGATTTGACTAGCTTATTTCAGGCCCTAAATAATGGAATTGAATTTGAATTCTTGGGCACCACCTCATAAAATATAGGGCGTCACTTGTAGATCTTGAAAAGTTGTCTAAATTTTTTTTGAAAGTTAATTAGATATGATATGATCAAGTTTTAACCTCCAAAAATCTCTCTTACGACTCGATTTTCTGATACGATAGATCTCACTTTTAGATTCTATCTAGCACTGTCGTTGGTTGCCAAATTGGCTCATAAGGATTCTTCTATATCACATGGAGTATATATATAGTTCTTACTTTTCTTTTATATATATATATATATATATATATATAGCGAGAGAGAGAGAGATTGTATGTATATCATCTCTCTTTATTTTCCTTAAGACGCGTCCCCACCCCTTTCCTCTGACTATAGTTCCCCAACTTTTCTGAGAGCCACACACAACAGTCCAAAAATTAAGGTGCTATAATAGAGGCCACGCATGATAGAATCAAAAAAAAAAAAAAAAAACCAACGAGCATTTGAAGAACTAAAAAAGTTATCTCAGTTCGCCATCACTTTTTGGCCTGAGGCCGACTCAGAAAATAGAACTAATCTAATTTTAGAACCCGATCTAGCTCCACAGATCCTTTAAATGGTTCGGATTGGATTTATACGGATTGGGTCACAGGTCAACTTGATCCATTTGCACCCTTAGGCTCAGTTTTGTAGGGCTCCTACATTGTAGGAATGGGTACATTATAGATTCTCTTCTTGCCAAGCCTAGCCAATATATGCTAATATAACTTAGGAGTCTTCTTGCAGATTTCCTGCAAGACCTGCGTATGTGTGAGCATGATGCAGAAAGAGAGATTTTAGATCACATTTTATACACCTTTTATTTCTCAAGAAGCAAATTTTACATGCCTTTAATTTTGTGTTGCATAACAGTATATCTTGGGAATGTTGACATCCCAACCATATTAAAAAGGAAACAAAAAAAAAAGGTGTTAGAGCAGCACCAGCCCTTGTTGTCGGTCTTCCATCGTTTGCAGGGAAACCATCAATTTATTTTTAGGAGAATTGTCTTCTTGTTGGATATCCATTTGGTTAATATAAAGAGTGAGAGATAGCATGCGAGTTCCCATGTAAGGCCATTGGCAGACATGTCAACGAGTGGGACAAGGACCACCATGGTTCTCTGGGTTGTGGGTGCAGCTCGAAGGCCCCGAAGGTGTCACCGGACCTCTCAGCACCTCCAGAATGAGCCCACCGTCCTTCACACCCCACTCTCCTTCCAAAGGCCTCGCAGATGCCAAAAATGGATTCAAGCTCGAAATCACCAGAAGGAGAAGCAACAGTTTTTTGGAGCAAAGGCCCATCGTTGCAAGAACTGGACTCTTGAGTACGTTGTTTTTGGAATTTAAATGGCAGCTGTTTGATGGTGGAATATGCATGGGACAAAGGTGGCGGAAGGCATGCAGCTCTTTATATAGCCAGAAACTTTTTCATCTTTTACCAGTTGGCAACGTGGCTAGAGACTTTTCTATCTTTTACCAGTTGACAAGGTTAGGCGATGGATTCAAACGTTTGAAGTCCATTCAGCGTTTGAGAGGGAAGCCCCCTCCTGGGGTTTAAGAGGACTAGCAAAACATGGACCGAGCTGCAGGATTGAATTATCCCAGATTAATTAACCTAGTAGGTCATGGTCACGTCAAAGATCTGTTGAATTTTGTCAAGTATGGGAGAAAGATCGGTAATTGCCATTGCATTTGTTTAATCATTTTTCAATTTGACTAAAAATTAATAGATGCATGAACGTCCACTCTTTCTTAGTGATTGTAATTGAACTGGTGAGGAGAAAGAATTTTCTCAATCCATTCAATTGAAATCTCTCAAAAAAAAATTTGAAAGAATTACAAAAGTAGGATTTAGGTTTTTTTTCTTTTTTTCTTTCATTGATTTATTCACATTAATTGGTGGTAAGATCCGTAAAATTCAAGTCAGATTTTTTTCCTAATTCTAATAAGATTTTTTTCATAAAATAAATATGACTATTGAAAATAAACATAAAAATACTAAAATTTTTTATGAGATAGATCTTAACTTCTACATCAACTTTGTTTTCTATTATTTTATATAATTTTTTTCAAATTGAAAGATATACTTAGTCAAATTTTTATCCAAAAAATTTTTTACTTGACTAGCTTGTTTGAGGCTCTAAATAATGAAAAAAAGCATAATTACTTGGGATGCTTCCTTGTAAAAGATAGGGTGTCACATCATAGATCTTGAAAAGTTATCTTTTTTTTTAGAAAAAAAAGATTATCTTATTCAGACATCGTATTATTAAGTTATAGCCTCCAAAAATTTAATTTACGACTCGACTTTTTGACATGCCAGATCTTGCTTCTAGATCTTGTCTAAACCTACTCATGGTAGCCAAATTAGCTCACATCGCATCTGAAGATTCTCTTGGATCAGATTGAGCATATATAGTTCTTAATTTTCCTAAAGAGAGATATACACACACATTGTGTTGTGTGTGTATCATCCCTCTTTGATTATTTTCGTTAATAGATGTCTCTGTCCCTTTCCTCTGACTAGTTTTCCCCAACTTTTCTGGGAGCCACACACAAATAGTCCAAAAATTAAGTTTTTGATAAAGCATCTATAGAATCTGGCATGACCAAGAAAAGATCGTATCTGTTAGACCGAGGTTGAAGGTGGGAGTTTTGAAATTACCTTAATTTTGGCCTTATCTACCTCAATCCCCTTCTCAGATACAATGTTCCTAAGCACAAAATTCCTTCTCAAAGTATAAAATAGCTTTTTTCCCAACTCAAAATCAGATTTATTTTCATGCAACATTCTAGCACTTTAGAAAGATTTTGGAGACAATTTTCAAAAGAAGTATCAAATATAGAAAAATCATCTATAAAAATCTTAAAAAATTTATCCATCATATCAGAGAAGATAGACAGAATGTACTGCTGAATGTAGCAGATGCATTATCAAGTCCAAAAGGCATGCACCGAAAAGTGAAAATGCCATAGGGATAGGTGAAGGTGGTTTTCTCTTGATCATCCGAGAATATAGAAACTTGGTTATATCCTGAATAACCATTCAGAAAGCTAAAGAAGCTTTGACCTACTAACCGTTCTAGGATTTAGTCAATGAATGGCAATAAAAAATAATCCTTCCTAGTAATAGTATCAAGTCTCCTGTAATCTATGCATACTCACCCACCTGATGCTGCACAAGTAGGGAGTAGTTTACCTTCTTCATTTTTCATGATAATAATACCTGATTTTTTAGGTACTATTTGGATGGGACTGACCCATTTGCTGTTCGATATTGGATAGATGATTCCTATATCTAACCACTTCACCACCTCTAACAACTTCTCACATGTTTGGGTTCAACCTCCTTTACATATCCCTATATAATTTGGTATCTGCCTCATAATTAATGTAATGCATGCAGATGGAGGGGTCAATGCCTTTCAGATCGGTAATAGTCTATCTAATAGCTTCTTTATGTTCTTTTAGAATACCTATAAATTGAGATTCTTGATTGGGGGTCAAATCTGATGCAATAATCATCAGAAGGATGTCATTGAGTCCTAAGAATACATACTTGAGTGTGACAAAAAGTAGCTTCAGTTCTAAAGCAGATGATGATTCTAACAAGAAAACTATTAGAGTGCTAGATATAGCGAATAATTGCTCATATTTTATAGTCCATACATGGTAGCGTAGTTTTGGAGTAGGGTGTATCTAATAAGGCATTCAATTCGTCAACATATACATCTATATCAAAGTCATCTACCTCGAAATGAGCTAGACAGGTGTGTAAGGGGTCTTGAGAAAGAATTATGGGAGTAGGTTCCTCCAAGATATCCTCAAGTATATCTACGTCAAAACAACTATCAGTTTGTAGCCTTTAAGAAGTATTGAACACATTTAATCTCAACTTCTTGTTTCCAAAAGAGATGTCCATGACTCCTATCCTACAATTGATATATGCATTGGTTGTAGCTAGAAAGGGTCAACTTGAAATGATCGAAATTTGTCTATGGTTACTACCAAGTTCCATGTCAAGGACAAGAAAATCAACTAGAAAGTAAAACTCATCTATCTTGATTAGAATATCTTTGATCATCTCACGTGGTACCTTAATAGATCTATTAGTTAGTTGTCAAGTAACAGAGATGGTTTTCAATTCGTCCAATTCAAAATGTTCATATACTAAGATAGGAAGAGGATTAATACTTACCTCCAAATCTAGAAGTGCTTTTTCAATATGAAGGTCCCCTATAACACAGAAAATGATAGGGGCAACTGTCCTTAAGTTTAGGAGGGGTAGTGTGTTGAAAAATTAGACTAGCTTATTTGGTAAGACAAACTTTTCTTAAGATTTATGATCTGGATTTGCATTTCTGCGTACATAAATTTTTCAAAAATTTGGTATAAGCTGGGACCTATTTGATTGCATCTAGAAGGAGGAGATTTATCTGAATTTGTTCGAACAATTCCATCATTTTATCTATCTTTTCTCTCTTCTTATTAAAAAGAATAGGAGATTCTAGAGCACTTGAAAATGGGGCCTTAGGCAGATGAAGAAGTGCTGACAGAGTTGGTTCATCCCTCAATTTTGGGTCCTCCTTATCTTTGAGCAATTCTAGCTTAGTCAAAGTTTCATTTTTGATCTCATTAGTTTTGCTAGGTTGCTCTATGACCTTTTTATTTCTGAGAGTCATAATAGATTTGGCATATTCTAAAAAAGTTTTAGGGGCATTGAAACTCTCAGACATATATTATCCCTTTGAGTTACTCTCAGGTTGATTAGGTAACTTTCCTCCTTTCCTATTGAATGCAGTAGCTAGCTGGCCGATTTAAGTCTCTAGCTTGGCTATGGATTGTGTATGGGAGTGAAAGATTTAGGTGTTGTTTTCTAGCCCTTTCAATACTTGTAAAACCTTCTCTTCAAAAGCTGAATTGTAGGTAATTGGAGCAGATTGAGGAACATTTTGAAACTATGGATAGGGCATATACCTATAGGTCGCATCCGGGTGACTTGGTTTTTGCATAGCCGGATTACCCACTGGTTGTGATTTTCATGAAAAGTTTGGGTGGTTTCTCCAACCTGATTGTAAGTATCAAAAAAGGAATTATTACATGATCTATAAGCAGTTTGGGTTTGGGCTTGCTGAATTTGTTCTTGTACAAATTCAAAAAATTGAGGTGTGGTTGGGCATTCACACATAAAGTGGATGTGACTCGAACATAAAGCACAAACATCTTGAGCAGAAAAGGATAGAGAAGAAGAATGTCCGATATTTAGTAAATGATCTAGTTTTTAGGATAACTCATCTACTTTACTATGGATATCTATGGAATTTTCAACTTCATAGATTCTTTCTCTCTTTTAGGCAAACATGGGTTTATCTCTACAAGAGGTAGACATGTGATGCAAGAAATTTTTACTAAGGGTTTCAAATAATTGCCATGCCTCATCCTCAATTTTTAGCATAAATATCTCTCCACATGAGGTATCGATCACTATCGATATTTCTCGAATAATTCATCATAGAAAAACTAAACTAATTGTCATTTAGGGACTACATGCTATGGCCACTTACGAATGATGTCCTTAAGTCTCTCTCATATTTTATGGAATAGTTCTCCATCTATTTGAAAAAAATTAGTGATAATTTTTTTTAATTTGATTGATTTTTCTATTGAAAAGTATTTCTTGAGAAATTCTCTTTGAAGTTGGTCCTAGGTTGAAATGGTCACTGAGTCTAACGAATTTAGCCAATGTTTGGCCTTATCTTTGAGCGAAAGAAAATTAATTTCCATCTAAGAGCATCATCAGAAAAATTTTGGATTTTAATAGTGGAGTAGATATTAAGAAATTCATCTAAATATTTGTATGGGTCCTCATTACTAAGTCCATAGAAAAAAGGTAGTATTTGAATGACACTAGATTTAATCTCATATTGGGAGGCCTCTACAAGGGGCACCTGAATATAAGGAGAATATATGTATGAGGATGGAGTAAAATACTCCTTCAATTGATGAAGAAGGTTAGCTTCACCACATGCAGCCATTTTCCTAGAACGGATAGTTTTGATGGTCTTTTTAATTTCTTCATCTAATGATTGTATTACTGATTGTAAAGATCGATGACCCAGTATGCAACCAAGAGTTCTAGATCAGAAGAATCCTATTTTTTTTATGATTTTAATTGCGAACAAATTTCACATAAAAGATAAACTCTAGCTAAGATTTAGCTTAAATCTAGATAACTCTTAACTATTCCAAGTTTACCTTCAAGCCCTCTAAGTTCAAAGTTAACCAACCAAATTGGTCAGTTAAGTATAAGATTGGTTGAAGGCTCCCCATGCTTTTATAATAGTCTTAATTAAATAACCACCACTTTTTAGGATTGTAAATTTCTGAACCACTTAGACACCAATCGATTGATCAATTCCAAACCTTATCCAACTTTTAGGTTCTCTTGTCCTAATGAGCTCGAATTCCTTAGGGACTAATATCTAATTGATTTTAATTAGGGTTAGATCAATGCAAAATGAAAGGAACTTATTTATGGGCCAAAGAAGGGTGATGAAATTCTGACCTTATCTTGTGTTAGGATTTGTGCTCTTAAGATTGATTTGAGAATGATATGCAACAAACAAGATGTCCAAACAAATATTTTTTTTTCTTGTTTTTGTTTCTAATGTCACTATTGTTGGATTAGGTGGTTTCATGCATATAATTTCAAAAGATCTTTGAATTAAGCAGCAGAAATAAATCTAGATTAAGCATTTTAATCTAAACATGTATTATATCTGATCTACAAACTATCTAATAATGGATCTTCAATATAAACATAACCATGCATCTAAAATCTGATCTAACATTTAATCTACCAAGAGGAGATTCGATCTCCATACCTTTGTGCAGATCAATCTACACTGTAGCCGATGATCATGGATATCTGAGTTTCTTAAGCCATACAAGCATCCGACTTCTATAGATATCCATATGAGATCTTGATCTGATCAGAGGCTTCTTGATCTCACCGGGGTGCTAGCTCTCTTGCAGAGATCGCTTTTTGATAGTTGATATAGATTCTTCTTCATTTCTCTCAGATCCTCTAAAGATAAGAAGAATAGGAGGAAGAAGATGAGGTGGCAAAAGAAAACTTTGAGAAAACTATTTTTTCTCTCTTCCCAAAACCCACATAACCAAGAGGCTATGTCTAGATGTCTCATGCCCAGATAGATCTCATGCCCCCTTCTCTTTCTCTCTTATTTTCACTGTGAAATCAGATTTCACTTATGTGCCACACCCCTTATTTTTCTCCTTTAATTTTGGCATCCAAGGGGAGTAGATAAGGATCAATCCTTATCAAATAAGGACTTTGAATTCAAATTGAAATGATCCTTATCCACAAAAGGAAAGAGGGGGCGTTGAGAGGGGGAGGTGTGGGTTTCTTCACGCTAAAACAAGGAGTGCAAGAATTATTTTGGCATGGTCTTTATGGGCATCATCATGGGGCGGCACTAGGGAGAGAGAGTCCCAGTCCAATGGGACTGTCAAGGTGCTCAATAAAGCCCTAACCAAATCAGATTTGGTTGCATCCAAGGAGAGGTCAAACCCTAGTCCAACTAGGAACCCAATCCTTCTTAATTAAATTCTAATCCAATTAGGAAATTAGTTGACCCAAGTCCAAATGAAATAAGGAATTGGTCTCCCTTACAATTGGGTAGAATCTCATAACTTAATTAGACTTGATCTAATCAAATCCAAACTAAACCAAATTGAATCCAATTCAATTAATTAAACTTGATTCAAACCCTATTGCTCAATCAGATTGAGCTAAATAGCAATCCAATTGCTAATTAATCCTCCTATGAATCACCACTTCTTGATAAATTTTTTTGTTGTAACTTTTACATTGAATTAATCATCAATCATATTGACGATTAGATCCAATTATGATTCATAATCACTAATCAATATCTGATCAGTCAAAAATTTCTATTGTATGTGACTCCATAGGTTCTATTTTGTCTGATAGTGAGATATACCATGATCTCCATCATAATATCATTGAAACTCTTTTAGGATCATCGATCATCAAGATAATACTCGATGAGTCTCATAATCCACCAGTGACACCAAGCAGTATATAGTGGCAACCCAACAGAATAGAAGTATTGAACTTTTAGGTACAATTATCATGTGATTCAGTCCTTCTATCATGAGTTTCGATTCAATGAAGGTCATGAAAAGCTCGTCAAACTCCAACATCAGTTATATGCAAGATTGACTCGACTCGAGTTCATTTGTGAATCTTATAAAATTTTTTTTCAATATTTACACTTGCTTCAGCTAAAGACTTCCTGAACTCAGTCTTGTAAATCATATAGGACTACTTTTTTTCTACTAAGATCGATAGATTCCATTTAGGTGCATCCTACTTCTAACAGTGAACTTGAATCTACTGTAGCCAATATACACTATAAGGATCCAAATGGCTAAGAGATCAAGTGTATGTGCAGCCAAACTATGGAAGCCTCAATGCGAATAACCGATGCAGTATCGAGTAAATCATTGATGGGTGTGTAGACATCTAAGTAGTTTTTCGTGTTAATCACGCTCAGTATAAGTTGCTCTCTAGCAACCACCTGCACTCTCACCCCAGTGTCTTCACACTGTAGACTCAAAACTTATCTATCTGAAAGGAAAGCGATCCATGCACTGATCTAACTGGATCAATCACTATCCTCCATGATGATCTCTCGATCGAGAACTTTTAGGAATTAACCATCAATAATATATGTCTCAAATTCTCAACACCTTAAGAATATATATTATCATCTGTTAATCCCTTGGATGAATCATGGATACATAAACATGATTGAAATAAAATATTATCTTTTTATTAATAAATAAAATTTTTCTTTAGAAATCATATGAATTAGTAGAGGGTCTAGATACTTAGACAAATCTAGATATTGGTTGATCCTAGAAGATGTCCTAAACTTGTGACTTTAGGATATTTTCATAATTTTTTTGTCCTTAATTATACATGATTTCTATGTTTAACCCTGATCATGTAAAGATGTAATTATTGTACAAGAAGATATTAAGCAAAATATCTTGATTTCAAATTCATAGATTGAGGAGCTCATCAATTTCTGTATTTAGATCAATCATCGATAAAAGTAAGAATTCCTATACATGATCACCATTATATATACTACTTTTATTGTTAGATTTGTATCTTTGATTTTATATCGTTGAATTCATATTGATGGATTATCATGTTGAAATACTATTATTTCTCATATGATTTTTTAATGTACATATATTATGTATTAATATGTATATATGCTGGTGATTGATGATATGATTATATAGATATAACATATCTATTTTGATCACACTGTAAATCAAAATTGATTTAATAAATCAACATATAATAATTAAATAAAAAAGATATATTTTGGACTAGTCTCATCATGTGGAACAGTCCACCAGGAGCTTATGCCTGGGATAGCCTGCCAGAAGCTTATATCTGGGACAGTCCCTACAGGCTTATATGTGGATCAGTCGGTCAGAAGCTCATGCCTGTGACAGTCCATCAGGAGCTTATGCCTGGGACAGTCCCTATGGACTTTCATACGTGGGACAGCCAACCAGGATCTCATGTCTGGGACAGCCTTGATGGGCTTATGAGTGAAAATTTGATCGGATGGAGACTGAGTTATAGTCTTGATTAGTCCATAGCCAGAAAGACAAAGATTAAAAGAGAAATAGAGGACAAGATATGAAACTAATACTGAATAAAAGTGTTTCATCTGTTAACATATGATGATGCATCTCTTTTGACAAAACAGATAATTTATGGATGTTTACAGTATTCTAGATATTGAATATGAGATTTTATATTTTATTATTTTTTTTTATTTTTAGATTATATTATTATATTGATGTAATATGTAAAATTTTTACAGGGCTGCATGGCTCACACCTCTCAATTTTTTTCTTCTCAAAATTGCAGGATGCTCATAATTTGCTATGGTATGAATATGCGAGTAAGCGGATGGATAGATAGAGTGTCATTGATACCTGATCAGAAAATTAAAAAAATTTAAATTGTAATTATGCAAGTTTTACTAATTATTATTAAAATTAGATATTATGGATGTTGAGGTTGTAATGAATTATTTTAGACCTTCTATATTCTTCAGGGCTTGCCCTAAAGAGTGTGTGGTCATCACGTATTCGATTCGAGTGTTGGGTTTGGAGCGTGATAGAATGGTATTAGAGCTTAAGTTTAAGATCACTAGGGATTGTGACATAGGTTATATCAAAATTGTGGGTTATAATCATTGAAGTATGGTAGAAGGATATCAAACCTTAGATTATGACTACTAAGAATGGTGACAGAATGGTATCAAAGCTTAGGTTATGATCATTTGAAGACTATGATATAAGTGATTAGGATATGATCTCTAGGAACTATGAGTTAATGGATACTGAACATAAAGTTATGTTTATTAAGAATTGTGATTGAGGTGATTCATGGGATTTGGATTACAATGGATAACTAGTATCTTGGCATATAAATTGAGAGATTGACAAATTTACGATCTTATTATTTGGAAAGTTATATAACAAATCTTAAAAATTTGAAAGTTTTAGATTAGAATGCACCGTGGAAGTATAGTAGTTTAAATCATTTAAATTTGATCGAATGATTGGTTCTAACTCGAAGGGTGTTAAGATAGAGGATTAAAATTTTGAGTGAAGAGGGATATTTAAGAGCTTTAGGATAAGATAAGAGTTTGTGCCCTCAAGGTTTCGAGTTTACAACATACTAATTTCGAGGATGAAGCTATTTTAAGGGGGAGAGAATGTAATAACCCATCCCAAAAAAAAAATATGAAAGAAGACTCCTAACAGGAGTCTTCTTCTTCCTCCCCTTACTCGATTAGGAGAGGGTCTCTCAGGGTAAATAAGAACCCTTCCTTCCTCCTCTATGGTCAGCCACAACGAGCACCAATTTCTCTCTCTTCTTTTCCTCGGATTTTCTCGTTGAAGCTGCGACGTCCTCTTTGTGTTTGCCTCAAATCCTCATCGGAGAAGCTGTTGGAGCCTGAGGTAAGCCCCGCCCCTCTTTTCTCTCTTCCTTCCCCTCCTTCTCATACCATTGCATACGGCCGTCAGACTCGTCGGAAATGCCACCAAAAAGCAAAGTTCTATTTTTCCTATTTTAACCGAGTCTTTTTCTCATTTTTTCGGCCTCTGACGCCACCACCCACAGTGCCGCACCCCTGGACCATAACCCTTAGCCTCCCCATATCCTCCATAGTGAGGTCATGATCGCCGACGAACAGTCAACGATCAAAAATGAAGAAAAATCCCACGTGCCCTGTTTTTCCATGCCCCTTTCTTGATTTCTCATCGGACAATCCTCATCGCCAGCTATCTCTTGTCCCACTGCTGTCGGCCACTACTGTCAGACCTCTAGCCGTGCCGTTGCACCTCGTCGGAACACGAGCCACCAAACCTCCCCCTTGTGTCCCTTCTCTGTTCGGCCAGGGAAAGAAAGAAGAAAAAAGAGAAAGAACAGAAAAGAAAGAAGAAAAGAAAAAGAGAAGAAAAAGAAAAGAAGAAAAAGAAAAAAAGACAAATAAAAAGAGAGAGGATTTTTTTCTCTCTCTCTCTACTTCTCTCTTTAAGATTTTTCTACTCTCTCTCTTTCTCTTTCTAACTGCATTACGGATCTTAGAACAAACTTGAGATGAAAATAAGATGACTTGAAATCACTTCGAAATTCATATAGTAGGTTGAATCCTAGCTTAGTCTTTATTTGAAAATTATAGCATCTGATCATAGTTAATTCATATTGAGTCACCTTGATATGACCTCTGATGATCTCGATCATGACTGTCTCATCTGAAGGATACAAAGATTCTCTCTCCACTTTCTCTCTATTTTTTCTCTCTAAAATTTTATCTCTCTTCATGATTTTTTTTCTCTCTAGAAATCTTATGAATTAGTGGAGGGTCTAGATACTTAGACAAATCTAGATATTGGTTGATCCTAGGAGATGTCCTAAACTTGTGACTTTAGGATATTTTCATAATTTTTTTATCCTTAATTATATAAGATTTCTATATTTAACCATGATCATATAGAGATGTAATTGTTGTATAAGAAGATATCGAGTAAAATATCTTGATTTCAGATTCGTAAATTGAGGAGCTCATCAATTTCTATATTTAGATCAGTCACCGGTAAAGATAAAAATTTTTATACATGATCACCATTATATATACTATTTTTATTATTGAATTTATATCTTTAATTTTATATCGTTGAATTCATGTTGATGGATTATCATGTTGAGATACTATTATTTCTCGTATGATTTTTCAATGCATATATATTGTGTGTTAATATGTGTATATGCCCGTGATTAATGATATGATTATATAGATATAACAAATCTATTTTGATCACACTGTAAATCAGAATTGATTTGATGAAATCAATATATAATAATTAAATAAAAAATATATGGTTTGGACTAGCTTCGTCACGTAGAATAATCCGTCAAAAGCTTATGTCTGGGACAGCTTGTCAGGAGCTTATGCTTGGGACAGCCCTCACGGGCTTATATGTAGATCAGCTGGTCAGAAGCTCATGCCTGGAATAGTCCGTCAAGAGCTTATGCCTAGGACAGCCTCTACGGATTTTCATACGTGGGACAACCAATCAGGAGTTCATACTTGGGACAGCCTTGATGGGCTTATGAGTGAAAATTTGATTGGATGGAGACTAAGGTATAGTCTTGATTAGTCTAGAGCTAGAAAGAGAAAAGTTAAAGTCATATGATTATGAAAAGAAAAATAGAGGACAAGATATGAAACTAATATTGAATAAAAGTGTTTCATCTGTTAACATATGATGATGCATCTCTTTTGACAAAATAGATAATTTATGGATGTTTACAGTATTCTGGATATTAAACATGAGATTTTATATTTTATTACTTATTCTTATTTTTAGATTATATTATTATATTGGTGTGATATGCAGAATTTTTACTGGGTTGTAAAGCTCACACCCCTCTATTTTTCTTTATTTTCTCAGAATTATAGGATACTCATAATTTACTATAGTATGGATTTGTGAGTGAGCAGATATATAGATCGCTTTATTACGACATCACAGTTATGAAATATGGAAACAGGTTGTCCGCATGCAGAAATAAGGCTACATATGTACATGACCCTTGATCCCCAGATCCCTCAATGATGAGAATATCGTGTGTTCGGATGTCCTTCTTGTGATTGGATCACTCTAGTTCGATGTCTTTTTAGCCCATTCTATTAACTTCATGAAATGTACAGTTTACCCAAAAGAAAGTTTACCATGCAAAATTTTAAGTTTATTTATGCGATATTCACTGGTCGGTGCCAGTTTGAAATCACAATAAAAAGTACGTTGATCTTTTAGGTGTACAAGTTGTGGTCCAACTCAAGGTTTCCAACCTAATCAGTGCCGGTTTGAAACCACAAAAGAATGGACCACGGCCCACGTCTTTATCCAAAAAAAACTGGTTGGCAATGGCCATTAGATGCTATAGCGGTCTACATTCTAAGCCTTGGAAGTATTCATGTACTCCCATATCACTTGACTATGATTGTTTTCTCTTGAATCTTCCCAAAGCGGAGCACTCAGTGCATACTTTTTGACATTTCTTGGATGGACGGCCATCCTTTCATCTCTTTACCTGATGCAAGGATGGATTGGGATCAATGCCTGAGGCGGGCCCTGCGAAGCCGAACAAAGACATGGCCCCTGCCTTACCAGATGTATGGCCAAAGAGTGAGAGATAGGATGCGAGTTCTCATTGAAGCAGGAGGCGGCCATCGGCAGACATGTCAACGAGTGGGACATGGACCACCATGGTTCCCTGGGTTGTGGGTGCAGCCCGAAGGCCCCGAAGGTGTCACCGGACCTCTCAGCACCTCCAGAATGACCCCACCGTC